>NC_069504.1:582561540-582849040 GCF_027579735.1 Bombina bombina
ACTTAAATATGTAATATGATTGCAAGAATAAGAGCCCTATTAATTTAACTTGAGTGGTGTTAGGGCTCAACAGTGCTAATAAGCTTCACTTGTAATCTAGGCCAATTTAAAAACTCATATGCAACTAGATTTTAAATTTAACTTGCAAATAATTAATTGTGTACCTTAAGGCCTGGGTTCTTTCTCATGCGAAGACGTCCCATCCACATATCTGTTAAGAGCATCTGGCTGCAGGTGTGAGCGATAAAATCTCTATGTTTGGCAGCAACAGCAAGCTTTAAACATGTAGAGTTGCTCCAGTTTTTTAACTCATAAGTCAAGAGTTTCATGGCGACCTGTTCATCATGCTTATAAGACTGATCTAGCAACTCTACAGCTAGCTGTCCAAAGTCCCTAAATAGAGGAGAAGTACTTTAGCAAAAAATGATCATCATAGTAATCTTCATACATTCAAAAAGCTTAAAAAAAAGCATAAAATTCATCACTGCCTATATCTATATTTTTAAATTTTCTCTAATGTTAACTGACGTAATACATATATTCTGCTGAGTAGTTGTCTTACTGTTTACAAACCCATATCCCAAAACATTGATAACTTTGCAAATGTATGTAATATCAATGCCTTTATTGCTAGGTGTATTACACTATTACACTACAATAATCTAAAGTTGTATATTGGCCCTGCCTGGAATTGAACCTGGGACCTCAGATTTGCAGCCTGTAGCCCCTGTATCTGTCCCACCAGAAGGATTTTGCTTTTGCTGATGCTTTGGGAAAACTGTTACTTGCCCTGGTTGTGCTCTTTAGCTCCATCTGCCTACCAGCTGCAGGTAGTTATCGTGTCATCACTGCTATAAATGGCAGCCTCACAGATCACTCCCTGCCCTGACATTGTGGCTCTACCAATCTGTTAGTGCTTCTGACCTTGCCTAAGTTCATGTTTGACTTTTACCTCTGGTTCCTGAATTCGGCTTGCCTCTTGACTACTCTAACGTATTCTCCCTATATTTTGTGACTTATTGGACTGCTCTCAGGTATCTGTCAAGTGCCAGTCTCCAGCTACTGCACCCAAATTCTGTCAAGTTCTTGTATCAAGTTCCTGTACCCAAGCTCTGCAGAGGGTGTCTGTCAAGTTCCTGTATCCAATTCCTGTACCCTAGCTCTACAGAGGTATATGCCTGCTTCGAAGCCCTGCAGAGGGCACCTGCAAGCACCGGTATCTTGTTTCTGTACCTACACCTGTAGAGGGCACTTGCCAAGTGCCAGTCTCCAGCTACTGCACTCAAGCTCTGCAGATGGTATCTGTAAAGTGCCAGTCTCCAGCTGCTGTACTCAAACTTGGCCTCTTTGGCCTCAAGTGCACATTCCAGTCTTCGGCCTCAAGTGAGCATTCCAGTCTTCAGCCTTAAGTGCGCATTCCAGTTTTGGGCCTCAGGTGGATATTCCTGTCTTTGGCCTCAAGAGGGCCTTCCTGTTTTGGCCTCAAGTGGGCATTCCAGTCTCAGCCTCAAGTGGGCACTCCAATCTTGGCCTAGAGTGGGCATTCCTGTTCCTGGACCTATCATGGGCATTGCCTCAGATTTCAGCTCTGGAGTGGGCGCATCTGCCCCCCTATCCTGCTGTTTCTTCAGCTATGCCAAAAAAGAAGATCCCTTAAGAAGTCTCACTGGCCCCTTTAAGTGCACAAGACAGCACTAAGTCCAACACCTCCACACATAAGCTCCAAACCCCTGAACCCACTCCCACAAGCATGACAAGTTGTGTAAAAGGTAAAACTAGGGATATATTCCAATATTCTTGCAAATTACAAACAAGAGATCTTTTTCCTTAGGCTTTAGTTTTTTAGAATCTAGAAACACCATAACCAAAAAATTATCTTGTTACATTGTTAAAATTGTTTTAACTTGTGTTATATTTTCTCTAAGAAACAAAAGTTGCATGTACTTTAATTCATATATATAACTGGAATTTGATATTTTTTTCCAGATTAATTTGAGTAAATAATTATAAAAACATTTGTTTCTTTCCTCACAAAGAAGAGCATACCTCTCATAACCTAAAACCTCTCTAAATTGCTGAATGGAACTTTGTTTATTATTGTGAAATAATTGCTAATAATTAAAAACAATTTTTTTTTTTAGTTTTTAAATTTGTGCAATTTGGACTGATTTGAATGTTCCTTCTTATATTACTTCAAAGCTGGCAACATTTAAAAGAAAATAAGTAAGATGGCCTATTTTGTAAAACCAATTGTTTTCTAGTGATTTAATTTTATTGGCAAATGATGTAGTGATTGTATAAATATATATATAACTCCTGCCCTCAAAGGAGCCCTGACATAGGGGCCTATTTGGCCGCTAGCAGAGGGTGTCAATCAACCCGATCGTACTGGTGCAATACCACCCCCTGCAGATTTGTGGCAATCGGCCATCTGCAGGAGGTGTCAATCAACCCGATCGTATTGGATCGGGTTGATTTTCGGCGATGTCTGTCTGAAAATAGCTTGTCAAAATCTTCAGCCTCTTTCTTTTCCTTCAGTTGTTCTTTTGCATGGAGGTATTAGGTCTCATGATTGCTGTATCAGATCTGTGTAATTTTCAGAAGCCCTTCAGTGTTCTCTGTTGAAAAGGAAACATTTTCTCAGTTTTCAGACAGACAAATTTTTTGCAGTGTCTTACATCATTCATCAAGAGTAACTTGTACTTCCCTAGCTATGTAAGAAGTCTCAAACTCTTTCCTGAGCAGAAGCCAATTGCCTGATTTCTGCAGCTCATATTCCTGGAGTGAACAGCTGGGAAGCAGTTTTTTTTAATTAGTTAGTCACTGCGTCCAGGGGAGTGAACTCTTCATCTGGATGTTTTCTAGCAGATAGTGGATCATTGGTGTCTCCCAGAGGTAGATCTGACGGCCTTTTGATTGAACTACAAATGTCCCTGATACTATATGAGGTACAGGGACCCGGAGGAGAATTTGTGGATGCTCTGGTAGCTCCATGGTTGTTTTTCACTGGCTTATGTTTTTCCTCTTCTGGTCTTTTTTCCCAGAGTGATTACCAAGATCAGGTATACAGATCTGGTTCAAATATCCAATTGCTTTCCAGGTTTCTTCTTCTGCGTCTGGACCATATGTCTCAAAGAGCATTTTTCTATCAGGTTCTCTATGTTTTTTGGCATGAAGATTGAACAGTTAGTTCTCAGACAGGCAGGTTTTGCTGATTCTGTTGTTGAAACTTTGATACAGGACCATAAGCCTGTGGCTAGGAAAATGTATCTTAAGATCTACAGGCCTTTATTTTCTGGTGTATAAAACCATGTTTTTTTTTTTCCTGGCATTATTTTAGAGTTTCTAGGGTTTTGCAACTTTTGCAGGATGGTTTAGTTAGGGTTTATCTGTCAATACTTTGAAAGGTCAGATTTCTGCTTTCAGTTTTGTTCCACAAGAAGATTGCTAATCTTCCTGACAGCCATGGTTTTAGTCAAGCTTTGTCTAGAATTGAACCTGATAATTATCCAATTTCTCTTTTTTTTTAAGGTTTTATTTCTTTTGGCTATTTATTTTGCTAAAAAAGACTATGAGTTGTCTGCTCTTTTATGTGATGCTCCTTATCTTATTTTTCAGCAGGATAAGGCAGTTTTGTGGACTATAGTTGTCTTTTTCCCTAAGGTTGTGTCTTCAGATTATATAAGTTGGGAAATTGTTATTCCTTCTTTATGTTTTGATCCTATAATTCTTCAGAGGGGCTTCTTTTTAACTTGGATGCAATAAGATCCTTGAAGTATTATAGATTTTCAAACAAACTAGTGTGTTTGTTCTTTTTCCTGGTTCTAGAGAAGGGCAGAAAGCTTCTGCTGTTTCTTTGGCCCATAAGAGTCTTACAAACGTTAGGGGTCGCCCGATAGTGGCGGGTATCGGCTCCTTGATGGAACCACTATCCAGGTGGGTAGATTAATTTTTGCAGCCTCTAGTGCAGAGACTACCAAGTTACTTGAGGGATAGCACACACACTCTATCTAAATTAGAAGAAGTGGTGTGGAAGGAGGAATACAGTTGGATGACTATAGATGTAGTCTTCCTGTATTCCTCAATACCCCATGAATTTGGGCTTGAGGCTGTAGAATTCCACCTAAGGAGATATACTGGTTTGATGAACATCAGGAGTACATACTCAGGGTCATTGAGTTCCTTTTGAAGCACAATTTCTTTAGGTTTGCAGATGATTTCTATCTCCAGAGACATGGAACCGCTATGGGGGCAAAATTTGCCCCATCCTGCGCCAACATTTTTATGGGGTGGTGGGAGCGGTTCCACGTCTTTGGGGATGGGAACATATACTCCTCACATGTCATCAAGTACATGAGATTCATAGATGACATCCTGATTATCTGGTCCGTAGGTCCACTAATGGCAAAAGAGTTTGTGGATTATTTGAATTCCAACTCTGTTCATCTTAAATTCACATACGAGTGGCACCGGACCAGTATCAACTATTTGGATGTCAAATTGACTTCAGACTATCAGAGTAAAAGTGTGGTCTCCTCTCTCTTCCGGAAACCAATATCTGGAAATTCTATCCTACATGCCCATAGTAATCATCGGGCATGTTTTTAAAGGGATAGCGAAAGGGCAGTTTTTGCGTGTTAAATGCAACTGTACCCGAGATGAAGATTTCAGGAGAGAGAGTGAGAAACTCAGGAATAGACTAATGGCTAAAGACTATCCCCAGCAAGTTGTTGATAGAGCTTATAGGGAAGTGCAGGTGATGGACAGAAATCACCTGCTTACTCCCCGAAAAAGGGAAGGCCAAAGGAAACAGCAGGGAGCCAATCAGAAGCCTCTGTTTGTGACGGCATACTCTAACAAGTACTATCAGGTCTGTAATACCATTCGTAAGAACCTGCCTATTCTAAGGGGGGATAGACAATTAAGGACCTTTATAAGTGAGGGGTGCCAATTTGTCTACAAACGCAAAATGACTTTGGGTAATGTTCTTTCCCCAAGTCTGTTAAGGAGTAAGAAGTCTGAGAGCTCATGGTTACATTTTAAAGGTACTTACAGGTGCGGTAAACGTACCTGTAAATCCTGTGAGCATATCCATGTCTCAAACAGTTTTGTTTCTGCAACCACTGGAGAAATATTTGAGACGAGGGGTTGTGTCAAGTGCAAAAGTAAATTTGTAGTTTACTTAGTCGAATGTGTTTCTTGCACTAGACAATATGTTGGTAGAACGACCAGAGAGGTGGGCACAAGAGTCAAGGAACATCTGGCCCACATTAGTGGTGAAAGAGCAGTCTCAGCCCTGTCGAGACATTTTTTGGAGGTTCACCACAGAGATGTTGGTTCCTTCAGGTGGCAGGCTATTGAACAGATCCAGAAACCCCCTAGGGGGGGCGACAAATTCCAGATACTTTCACGACAGGAAATATACTGGATACACAAACTGGGTAGCCTGCTACCTGTTGGATTCAACTCAGAGTTTGACATTATCAATTATTGGAATAGGTGAAGTGGTGGTTTGATGTATGATTTACCTTATATCCTTTAATTTATTTACATTTACTCAATATTATGACAAGTGGGATCATACACATTCATTTTTACTGAACTTCCTGAAAGAGTGTACTAATGCCAGTTCATTCTGATATACCCACTCATAGAATGGATAAGTAACCTGTTTCAAGCTTGTTAAATATGTACAATGGGGACCTGTAACATACAGGATAGTTGTAGACTAGGGTCATACATGAGCTTAACATGTGCATGGTGCCATTTTATTTGGTGTCTTGTTAGATTGTGGGTATATATCTAAACAGTGATTGTGTCATGTACATTTTTCTAACAGGTAGAATCTATGGATTAAGGGATTAGGGATTTTCTGCAGTAATGTTTAATAAATTGATATAGAGGGTTTATATTAGTACTAGCTATTGCTTAATTTAACTAAGTTTAGATTCAATGCATAGTTGTTGCTGTATTTTACAATACCTATCTATGTTACTATACCACTACATTATTGTTTTTTCCTCCTTAAATATTAGTCCTCCATATTTTAGATTCTTAGTATTAGGTTAACTAAAAATGTTGCTTTGTGTTAATTCATTGATAAATCTGCTTTACACATGTGTCATTAAATTTAAGCCATTAATTGAAGAGTTAATTTATGGGAGTATTTGGATTCTCCAATAGGAGAACACCATTTCATTTAAAAATCCTGCACAGCAGGTAGATTTTAAGTTTATGACTACGGTCCCAGAGACCGAAACCGGTCAAACATTTTTCACCAGATTTTAACAAATAGGAGCACTTGTTTTGTTTTATGGATAAAAAATAAAGATTTTTATTTTTACTATATTCATCACAGCACTAGTGTCTATTTTAAAGAGCTTAAGGGATATATCTTCTTTTTTTCAGATTATATAAGTTGGGAAATTGTTATTCCTTCTTTATGTTTTGATCCTATAATTCTTCAGAGAGGCTTCTTTTTAACTTGGATGCAATAAGATCCTTGAAGTATTATAGATTTTCAAACAAACTAGTTTGTTTGTTCTATTTTCTGGTTCTAGAGAAGGGCAGAAAGCTTCTGCTTTTTTTTGGCTTCTTAGTAGAATTTTTTTTTTTTTATCAATGAGGCTTACTTGGAGGTGGGACAGCCTCCACCTAAATGGAATATTGCCCATTCTACCAGGTCACAACAGCAGAAAGTGGAGACATCACTTGTTATGAGAGTGTATGAAGGAGACTTAAAGCATAAGGAGCAGGAGGACTTTTTTGCATTCACCACTTTCTATTGACCACATTTGCAAAGTAGCTTCTTGCTCTTCTTTGTATACTCTTTTTCTAAATTCTATTATTTTTTGTTTTTGCTTCTTCTGAGGTAGCCTTTGAATGATATTACTTCAGGCAATTGTCTCAGGATGATTTTGATTTTGCCGGTTGGTCATTTTATTTGCATTAAAAAAGAACCCTGTTTATACTTTGGGTTTTCTTTGGGTTGTGGATTTTGTTTCACTGTGAAAAACAGATGTACTTTTCATCCACCATCTTGTTACTCATGGCCTCCACAGCTTGGGTATTAGTTACCATGAGTAATGGTTCATGGACTATCACCACCTGTATGAAAGGAAACATAATGTATGCTTACCTAATAAATTAATTTTTTTCATGCTGGTAAGGGTCCTTACTCTTGGTGATAGTTTATGTTTGCATACATCTTATTTTCCCTGCTCCTATTATTTTGCTCTTATTCTTTTCCTACCTTATTGGCTATAAATCAGACTGATCTACCAATGAAGTAGGAGGGGTTTTATAGAGCTCTTTGCAGTTTTAATATCTTTGCCTCCATCTAGTGGCACGAAAGAGTAATTTCCTTGAGTAATGGATCATGGAATGTCACCCCCATGAAAGAAATTCATTTATCAGGTAAGTATTAATTATGTTATTTACAACTTCCAAAATTGAAAAGGGGCAGCAAGGGGTATGAAATAAATGTAGCATATTTTTAAAATTATTTTGCTTCGGCAACGTAGATAGAAACCATTGTCAATAGAACAGTTGCAAAAAGGAATGGTATGTTTAGTCAGTATTAAGATTCTATCTCAGACCCAAAAAGATACATCATAAGATGACCCAATTCTAGAAGAAGTTGTATTTTTCATGCAAATTGGGACATTTGATTATAGTGTCCCTCTGGTTCTTAGTAAATCAAAGTGTGAAAAGAAGGAAATATGTACATAAATTAAATATTATTTTCTCCCAGGGTTACCCTCCTTATTTTGTTTTTGTGTAAATTAATATAATAGAAAGGGAAGAGAAATAAATGACATTTCCAAACAATGAAAAATATGAAGTCTAGATTAAAATCTGGGTCCATTATCACACTTAATGAAATACTTTCTATTGCTTGTTTTTTATATTGCAGTGTGTTTATGTGTGTGTGAGAGAGTGTTTGTGTGTCTGTGACTACCAGTGTAAATAACTACAATTTAAATGTATTTATTTGCTGTAAATAGGTGTATTGAATAAAGTGTAACTTGGGAATGTGTACATTTTTTCAATTGTCTCATGGAATGCTAAAAAGCTCTCTTGGATTGGGTTCCATTACAATATTTGTAGTATTTAAAGGATAAAGGATATATAATTAGGATATAATAAAAAATGGGGCAGTAAATCCTACTACCGCAGTCCTGACTGGTTAAACTGTATGGCGTTTCTTTCTCTTGTCATTAAAAATTTTTTTTAATGTGATCATGTCTCAAAAATATAACCAATATGAAAAAAATAACTTATGCAACTTTTTGTTTATATACTGTACCATATTGTATTCTTAAAATATCTATAATAATCACACAGTTGCAAATATAATCAGATAGGGATGGGATGGAATATTTTGTAATAAAGTAGTAGTCAAAATTTTATTTTTCTTTGTGTGTCAATTTGGAAATAAAGGTGAATTGGAGTAAGAGTCTCTTAAATAAGCCAGTTAAGGTAATAACATTAGAATCCCTTGTGCAAAAAGAAAAAAAACTATCTGTGGTGTCCTACATCTAATATACTGTTAAGATTTTAGTATTTTAATTTATGACAGGCAAAACATTCTGGCATATCTGAATTCTAAGAAGAGACACATCAGTGGAAAACCTGTAAGGAACCATATATTCCAAACTGTTACACTTCAATGCTAAAATTATCCCTATTGATAGAAATATTAGAACAAACTCTTAAATATTGAAAAATATAGTCAAACAACAGGCTAAAACATATTTTCCAAGACTGTGACCAATATTAGGTTATTTTTTATGTATTTATCACATTATTTTTGTAGCTTTACTTCTATTTGCAAAACAATTGAAGAGAACAAATTGGTTGCAAAGTAGTTGCAAAGCCTTTTCCAATTCTTCCATAACATAGCTGGTGCCATGCCACCTTGCACATTCAGTTTATTCCTTAAAACTTTGATACCTACTTTTTCTACTATGCAAACTCAATTACTGCTCTGCTCCTTGATGGAAAGTGCATGCATTTTGGGTCATTGTTAAGGGCGTATGTGGAGTGTTGATTCACATTCTAAAGCAGAAGGGAGCTGGCATTTGATTGAAGTTGAAGTTGCAGCAATGTAAATACATTTAGAGCTAGATTACGAGTGGATTGTTATTTATTGCTCCCGCTCGCGAGTTAACTCTGCTAGAAGTAAGCTTTTTGTTTGCCTTGGGTAGTGTGTGTTTTACAAGTGGAAAGTAAAAAGTTTTCGCATGAGCATTAACCCAACGCGTGCAAAAAGCCAAACTTCAAATATAGTGAACTGCGCTAAAAGTAAGCTTTTTGAGTGTGTCGGGTTGCACTCGTATAACAAGTTGGAAGTAAACTGGTGCTAGTACATTAACCCGACAAGTGTAAAAAAAAAAAAATTTACAATATTGCATATGCGATAAGAAAAACTTGTACGCAAACCCGATTGCATTTTCTCAAGTGCATTAACCCAACATGAAAAATTCCAATATTCTTCACATAGAAGAAAATGTTCTATTTATTCATAAATAAATATTTCTATATATATCTCTGAAGGTTTTTTGGTAAAATATACATATATATATATATATATATATATACGCACACACATTGGAAGGGATCTGAGACCATTCTTCCATACAGAATCTCTCCAGATCCTTCAAATTTCAAGGTTGATACTCCTCTTCAGTTCGTCCCACAGGTTTTCTTTGGGGTTCAAGTTAGGGCACTGGGATGGCCATGGCAGGGCCTTGATTTTGTGGTCAGTAAACCAGCCCTAAAACATTAAAGAGCCACCACCATATTTAACCATGTGCATGTGGTACTTTTCCAAATGGTTTCCTCTCTTTGTGCGCCTAACCCACCTCTGGTGTTTATTGCCAAAAAGCTCAATTTTGGTTTTATCTGACTGCAGAACCTGATCCCATTTGAAGTTCCAATAGTGTCAGGCAAACTGAAGATGCTTGAGCTTGTTTTTGGATAAGAGTAGAGGCTTTTATTCTTAAAACCCTTCCAAACAACTTGTGGTGATGTAGGTGGCATTGGATTGTAGCGTTGGAGACTTTCTGACTCCAAGACAAAACTAACCTCTGCAATTCTCCAGCTATGATCCTTGCAGATATTTTGGAAACTCGAACCATCATCTTCATAGTGCATTGAGACAATATAGACAAGCATCCTCTTCCAGGTTGATTCATAACATTTCAAGTTGACTGAAGCTTATTAATTATTGCCCTGATGGTAGAAAAGGGCATTTTCAATTTTCTGATAGCCACTTCCCATTTTGTGAAGCTCAATAACCTTTTGCCGCACATCACAGGTATATTTTTTTATTTATTATTATTTATATTTGGCCTATGTGTTGCCTCATATTTATACCTCATGTGAAACAGGAAGTCATGGTTGAACAATTTCCTGTTCCTAGTCACCCAGGTTTACTAAAAAATGTAAAATATCAATGGGAATATACTTTAAAATATATTTTTTTCATATGAATTCATAGGGGTGCCAATAATTGTGCCAAACATACAGTATATTTAACAAAGATTTTTTTTTAGATAAACCTGTGTTGTGTTGTGTTTGCAATTATTTGATATCCATGAGAGCATAGTATTTGTGTGTATATAATTTTAAATATATCATTATATATAGATATATATAGATCTATTTAAAAATATGTAGAACATATTCCCCTATGTGAAGAACATTGGAATGTGAAATATTTACAGTAAATACACAGTTAAACACTTTATTAAATATGAATAAATAAGTACAAATGTACACACATATAAATATATATATATATATATACATACATATACATACATGTATATGTATGTATCTCTGTGAAAGCCCAATCGGAATATACTTTAATATATTTTTTTTTCATATGAATTCATAGGGGTGCCAATGATTGTGCCACACATACAGTATATTTAACAAAGATTTTTTAGATAAACCTGTGTTGTGTTTGGAATTATTTGATATCCATGAGAGCATAGTATTTGTGTGTATATCATTATATATAGGTATATATAGATCTATTTAAAAATACATAGAACATATTCCCCTATGTGAAGAACATTGGAATGTGAAATATTTACAGTGCAAACACAGTTAAACACTTTATTAAATATGAATATATAAGTACAAATGTACACACATATAAACATATATACTGTATATATATATATATATACATACATATACATACATGTACAGTATATGTATGTATCTCTATTTTAAAGCCCTTTGCAGGGCCCTTATGAATTTCTATGCAATTTTTTTTAAAATCATTTTATTAGGCAGTGTTATTATGAGTGTAACTGACTTT
The DNA here is from genome assembly GCF_027579735.1 of Bombina bombina. Classification (NCBI taxonomy): domain Eukaryota; kingdom Metazoa; phylum Chordata; class Amphibia; order Anura; family Bombinatoridae; genus Bombina; species Bombina bombina. The sequence goes on from NC_069504.1 coordinate 582,572,876, forward strand.
TTAAAAGTATTTTTTATGTGTTTTGCGCAACTTTTTTGTTGAACGTAACAGTTAACCAGAGCTCTGAAGTTGCACTATCCTCAAGGGCGTTAAATTTAACTGCGCTCAAGCAAACATGTCTACTTTCAACTTGTAATATGCACGCTACTACAGTCGCATTCAGAAAGTCGAGATAAACCCCTTATTGCTCACGTGCAACAGTTAGTGCGCCATAATCTAGCCCATAATTGGTTGCAATAATAACTGCAAAGAGATAATTACAAAATTAATTTACAAATCAAATAATTTTCAGCACTTTACAAGTATTGTTAGAACCCTAGAACCCATAATAGGCTCCACAGAATCAGGAAATCCCCCATACCAGGATGGTGAAAGCCCTCTTTCACAAAACAAATGAATGTGGAGTTCATCTCCAGAAACGTACCACCTGCTCCTACACAGTAAAATGGTAACATTCTGCCTTTTTGGTTCCTGTAAATTCTTTTCACAGAAAAATAAACTTTTCAGGAAATTTTGTTGATAGAATCCCCTAATTGTGCAATATGAAACATTGGGTTTCATTAGAAAATGGATTGGAAATGTTGGTTGAAGCTGGTGATGCAAGTTGAGCAATTCATCTTATTATATCTTTCCCTCATTCATCTTGATATATGTATATATTATACAAATGCAATGATTTATTATTATTATTATTATTATTATTATTATTATTATTATTATTATTAACACTATTGTTATTACGGTCATTATATTCCATTATTGTTTAGCTTCTCAGGTTTCGTTTATGTATTAGTTTGTCATCCATCAGTAGATATTTGAATATAAATCTGTATGTTAGATAAAACAGAAAAATAGCAAGAACATCATTTCCCTCATTTATAGGCAATTTACCTAGCTTTAAATGTCTGAAACACAAGCCATCTACATAATATTAAGAATTTTCCCCAGGGGTATGTTATTCTGATAAAGGATGACAACCAAACACTAACTTTGAGTTGTTATCTAGGTCCTGGGAGATGTCATCTACTAAGTCACTCTCTGAAGATTCATGAGCCATGGATTTATATAGCTTGCAAGCTACAAGAGCCTTAGCCATGGACTCCTCCCCACGCTGCCATAGAAAGAGAGCCATTTTTTGACGTTTCAACAGCACTGCCCACACCATCAGTTCATGGAAGGGGTACTGGAACCGGCTAACCTCTGGGTCATCCACATCAATGTCTATTTCTTCTTCCTTTTTCTTCTTCTTTCTCTTCCCTTTAGTAGGAGGCTCATCATCCTATAGAGATACATATGGAATTAACATAATTGTTTTTAGAGGTTCCAACACTACTTTTTTATTGTAAGTATGAAAATAGCTTTGTTACTTTACATGTAATGGATTATATTTGCTATAAAACAAAGTTTATTTATTTTTCAGATTTGAAGATCAACATCAATGCAATAAAATGACAGCAAATAGAAATTCCTTGCATTTTTATGTTCATAGATGTTCATAGTATCTGAAATAACATATGTATATATATATATATATATATATATATATATATATATATATATATATATATATATATATATATATAGATAGATAGATAGATAGATAGATAGATAGATAGATAGATAGATAGATATATTTGTACACATACATAAATGTATGGAATAAATAATATAATACTAAAAGCATGCTATGATTATGAATACTAGAAATCACAAGCACATATCTTCTTTATAATAAGAGATGCCAAATGGGAAATATTAAAGGAACAGTCTAGTCAAAATTAAACTGTCATGCAATTATAAAGAATTTCCATTTTACTTTTATCATAAATTTGCTTTGCTCTCTTGGTATTATTTGTTGAAAGCTAAACCTAGGTAGGCTCATATGCTAATATCTAAGCCTTTGAAGGTCACCTGTTATCTCAGTGCAGTTTTTTTTTACAGCTAGACAGTGCTAGGAGAGTTACCTAGGAGCCAGCACTGATTGGCTAAAATGCATGTCTGTCAAAGGAACTGAAATAGGGGGCAATCTGCAGAGGCTTAGATACAAGATTATCTTCTTAAACAATAACGATTCTGGAGTAGACTATAAAACAAATCCTAAATGAAAAAACATTGGGGAAAGTTATGATTTGCAGAAGGGGGGGACCTTTTCATTTACAATTAAGACATATATTTATATTAGACAGTATAAATATGAGTGCAACTTTACTTTTAAATGGATTTTTTATGTGTTTTGTGCAACTTTTTGTCGAGCGCAACAGTTAAACAGAGCTCTGAAGTTGCAATATCCCAACGTGAGTTAAATTCAATTGCGCTCAATTGAACGTGTTTACTTTCAACCTATAATACAAGTGCTACTTTGGACGTGCACAAACACCTGCGATAAACCCCTTTTCGCTCCCATGAAACAGTGCACCACTCTTAATCTAGACCTTAATGTGCCAACATTTCAAGTACAAAAATCCAATGGGATTAGAATATAGGATATTTAACTATCTTATTATTTATGGTAAAAATATACTCAATTATTTGACTTTACCAAAACATTTAGTAAAATATAAGTACAGAGTATAAGGCTACACTGAGTGCCAAGACTGGCATTAATTAGGTGGAACAACACAGGAAATAAAATTAATTGAAACCAGCATAACACTTACCTCCATTCCTAGCAACTTAAGAGCTTTTGGCTGTAAGAAAGACCACATAGAATAAGATAGGATCCAAATGTAATAATATAATAAAGATCATCATATAAGCCTATGTACATTCTGTTATTTTGCTGTAGAAAAACTTTTAAATTTGGCTTCCTTTTCCAATGCATTTTAATTCATTTAGAGGTTGATCACATTCCTTTAGAAAAACGTAACAAATAATTTATCTACAAAAATCCCCTTAGACTCCAAGGGTATCACGTCCGCCCTACATCGATAAATGCTGACAGCATATGCTGTTGGCATTTATCATTGCACAAGCATTTCTAGTAAAACGCTTATGCAATACCATCCCCTGCACATTCGCAGACAATCGGCCACTAGCAGGGGGTGTCAATCAACCCGAATTCTGAATTACCAGTTTCCTACATTCAGATTAGGTAAACATATGCAAAACTTTATGAAACTGACTTTTTACGCCCCTGCATAGTCTCACAAGGCATGCAGCCAATGTGAAAGGGATTCAATACTTCTAATTTCATTTACATAGATGGTGACTCCCTTAAGTGTTTGAAGGTAGTTTCTTGACTTTATAAATATCAATTTATAATGTGTGAAATTAGTCCTTTAAGGTCATCTGTGTAATCTAATATATTATTTATTTATGCATTTTCTTGTTGAAATGAGTGTGATTTGATCAATATTTTTGCAACTTTAATAAAAGAAGGAAATTATTATGTTTGATAAAATGTGAACAGCGCATATGCAAGATTGCTACATCAACTGAAAGTTGTATGAAAAGTCAATATATGCCATATGTTCATAATGCTATTAAACTAGATAAAGCCAAAAATCATGCAAAAACTAGGCCAAAAAGTGTTTTCTGATCTGTTGGAATATTTTTGGTATTTGAATGATCTCAAATTTGAAAAAAAATCTCAGAGAACTAGAGTGTTTTGAGGGACAATCAGATATAATTTCATATTAGACACAAGTTACTCTCAAAAATTAGTTACCATAAAGATAAATATGATTAATTAAACACATGCTGTCTGCTTCATAATGATGTTTGTAATGCTGGCAATAAACTTGTTTGCCGGTTTGGTGATTCACAGATCTAGGGCAGGATGTTATATACTGTAGTACCCTTTAAGATGCTTTGTAAGATTCCATGATAATTAACTTACTCACTTTAAAATAAAATCCATATTGTACCAATAATGTATACTGTAATTTAATATCTAGTCAAGGTGCTATAATTATAGATTGACCTCCGATGCATGTATGCACTTTCTTCCTCTTTTTAAGTCATAGTATACTAAAGTGTACCTACTTCAAATAAAACAATTATAGTATGCATAACTAAATTCCAATCTTACCCTCTTTGGTCCAAATAGGTTATTGTACAGGGTGCGGAATGATTTTCTTGTATAGTGACAGCGATATGCTCCACCCATGAGGTATTCAAGAACAAGACCTATGTCAATTAAACTGACATGATAATCTGGTGGAAGATTACCCTGCCAGAAACAAAGTCTATTTAGTGAAGTTATTTTGCAAAATAAAGTAAAAAACACATTTCAGTAGCAATGGTTTTTTCCCCTCTTTTCTTTTAGAGTAAAAACTAAAGTTTAGCAACATATGTGTTTTATTTATCAATTTCAGACTAATTATAATCAATATTTTAAGCCATCAAATCAATAAAAAAAACAGCAAAGTTATGTATATTGCATTTACGTGTTTGCAATGGATTTTTTATTTTATGGCTGTTTTTCAGACCTTCACAGAAGAAATTTGCAAGCAGCCAGTAGGAGAACACTTCATCATAGCATAGTTTTTATACTATATAAGATCATACTCAGAGCACTAAAGAAGGAATTTTAAATGACAAGAATGGAGCACATAGTCAGAAAAGGGAAGGAAATGCCAATATGAAAAGAGTGGAAAGACTATTAGAGAAAATTAACTAAGGAAACAGCAAGATAATAATAGCAAAGGGATGAAAGGTTTAGTTAGTGACACAAAAGAAGTGCTGGTTAGGAAATGAAGTCCATCAAGAGAAAGCAAAGAGGATTATTGAGACAGGCAGCGTGATGAGGGAGAGGAAGAAAAGGAAGAAAGAGGAGCAAGATGGAGTAGACAGTCAGAGGAATAAAGAGAATGCAGACACAAAAAGGAGCTTATGTGACTAGGGAAAGAGTAATGACACTTAAAGAAAAGAATGAAAAATCAACCAGAGAAATGATGGAAAAACAGAAAGAGAACAGTAAAAAAGAGAGATGTAAAAGAAAGGAAACCAACCAGGAAACAAGATGAAATGAAAACATGGCAAGGAAAAATAGAAAGGAAAGTGAAAAACAGAGAGATAAAGGGCAGATAGTCAAACAAACAAAACAAAAAAAATAGTAAAAATATCTGAGAAAAGAGGTCATCAGGTAGATCATTAATATAAATAGAAATGTTCACATAACCAAAATTGATCAAGTCAATTGGTATGTTTGTGACACTTTCTCTTAAATTGCTTAGATTTCCTGCACAATAAAAAATGATGTGAATTGGTTTCTATTTGTATTTTTAATACATATATTTCTGCAGAAAAACTGATATATTTTAAAGTGTTTTAAATTATAAATATAATAATATAATGATGTACAACTTACACATGAAGTCATCTTTGTATATTATAAAATATACTGAAATACAGATTTTTATATGTAATATGCTATACTAGCTTGAACTAGGAATAGTACAAACTGATGAACATTGTAATCATAAAAAGGTTAGTTGTGTGTTGCCAAGAAATGATTTAAATGCTTAACAGTTATTCAAGACAAAGGATACATGTTGAGTTTTAATAGACTTTTTGTACTATATCTAATTTTCATTTGTATATGGGCATGATGGGTATTGTGGGCATGTTTGCTCAATTATTATGTTGTCACTTTAAATATTTTAAAAGTATTTTCTTTTCATTATTTCCAATCATTGATTGAGAAAACACTGTTTTCTGTCATCTTAGGTTAAATACATATACATACGTAAATGTGTGTCCTGTCCACTGCAGATTGACTGTACACTAGTGGTGAACAGACATTTATTGAATCTAGACCATATATACAGATACACCTCTAAAATGTTGTCTGCTGCTCTTTCAGAGTGTCTTACACTTCTGCAACACAAAATAATTATTACAAATTGTCTTGAAATACTTAATATGTAAAAAAGGCTAAATTGGGACTGTATCAAGTTCTCTTTGGTGTAAAATAGTCTCAAAAACCTGCTGAAAAGTATTGAGATAACTGATTGTGATCGCTGAGTACATTTTGGCTACATGTAAAAAAATAGGTATTTTTTTTTGGTGTCCCGAAAATGCAGGATCACCTTGAAATGAAAAGTGCCACAAACAAATCAGCTGTTAGATTATCATTGACCCCTAACAACTGACACGTAGGTCACAATTCTGATGAATCAATAAAAGAATATGTATGATACAAAATGTATTTTAATGATCAACAATGAATATGGATGATGTTTACAAATTGTATTTGTATTATCAGCAATGTATATGAATTGTAGTGTAGCAGATACTGGACAAAATTCATTGAAATGCTTTCTAGTTGTTTCAGCCTCTCCAGCTTCAACAATGCATATCTTATCCTATTCAGCTGATCCTCTTAAGATTTAGAGATATATCAGCTTTAGTCAATTAGGTGCTCAACCCCCTCCTCCCCCCAAAAAAACAAAGAAACTGAGGAAATTGTAACTAAGAAAAAACTGGTGAAGATTTGAAGTGAATTTTAGCCACATCAGAAGATGAAATTAAAGAGTGAAACTCTATCATACCCAACTACCTAACTCTTGGCTAGATTTGGAGTTTTGTCGGTAACGACCCGAAAAACTAACGCCGGCTTTTTTCTGGCCGCACCATAAAAATAACTCTGGTATTGAGAGTCCACATAAAGGCTGCGTTAGGCTCCAAAAAAGGAGCGTAGAGCATTTTTAACGCAGCTTCAACTCTCGATACCAGAGTTGCTTACGGATGCGGCCAGCCTCAAAAACGTGCTCGTGCACGATTCCCCCATAGGAAACAATGGGGCTGTTTGAGCTGAAAAAAAACCTAACACCTGCAAAAAAGCCGCGTTCAGCTCTTAACGCAGCCCCATTGTTTGCTATGGGGAAACACTTCCTACGTCTGCACCTAACACCCTAACATGTACCCCTAGTCTAAACACCCCTAACCTTACACTTATTAAACCCTAATCTGCCGCCCCCGCTATCGCTGACCCCTGCATATTATTATTAACCCCTAATCTGCCGCTCCGTAAACCGCCGCTACTTACATTATCCCTATGTACCCCTAATCTGCTGCCCTAACATCGCTGACCCCTATATTATATTTATTAACCTCTAATCTGCCGCCCACAACGTCACCTCCACCTAACTACACTTATTAACCCCTAATCTACCGAGCGGACCTGAGTGCTACTATAATAAAGTTATTAACCCCTAATCCGCCTCACTAACCCTATAATAAATAGTATTAACCCCTAATCTGCCCTCCCTAACATCGCCGACACCTAACTTCAATTATTAACCCCTAATCTGCCGACCGGAGCTCACCGCTATTCTAATAAATGTATTAACCCCTAAAGCTAAGTCTAACCCTAACACTAACACCCCCCTAAGTTAAATATAATTTACATCTAACGAAATTAATTAACTCTTATTAAATAAATTATTCCTATTTAAAGATAAATACTTACCTGTAAAATAAATCCTAATATAGCTACAATATAAATTATAATTATATTATAGCTATTTTAGGATTTATATTTATTTTACAGGTAACTTTGTATTTATTTTAACCAGGTACAATAGCTATTAAATAGTTAAGAACTATTTAATAGCTAAAATAGTTAAAATAATTTCAAATTTACCTGTAAAATAAATCCTAACCTAAGTTACAATTAAACCTAACACTACACTATCAATAAATTAATTAAATAAACTACCTACAATTACCTACAATTAACCTAACACTACACTATCAATAAACTAATTAAATACAATTCCTACAAATAAATACAATTAAATAAACTAGCTAAAGTACAAAAAATAAAAAAGAACTAAGTTACAAAAAATAAAAAAATATTTACAAACATAAGAAAAATATTACAACAATTTTAAACTAATTACACCTACTCTAAGCCCCCTAATAAAATAACAAAGACCCCCAAAATAACAAAATGCCCTACCCTATTCTAAATTACTACATTTCAAAGCTCTTTTACCTTACCAGCCCTGAACAGGGCCTTTTGGGGGGCATGCCCCAAGAAATTCAGCTCTTTTGCCTGTAAAAAAAAACATACAATACCCCCCCCCAACATTACAACCCACCACCCACATACCCCTAATCTAACCCAAACCCCCCTTAAATAAACCTAACACTAAGCCCCTGAAGATCTTCCTACCTTGTCTTCACCCTACCAGGTTCACCGATCCGTCCTGAAGAGCTCCTCCGATGTCCTAATCCAAGCCCAAGCGGGGGGCTGAAGAGGTCCATGATCCGGCTGAAGTCTTCATCCAAGCGGGAGCTGAAGAGGTCCATGATCCGGCTGAAGTTTTCATCCAAGCGGGAGCTGAAGAGGTCCATGATCCGGATGAAGTCTTCTATCAACGGCATCTTCAATCTTCTTTCCTCCGGATCCATCTTGCAGACCTCCGACGCGGAACATCCTCTTCTCCTGACGCCTACTAGCCGAATAACAGTTCCTTTAAGGGACGTCATCCAAGATGGCATCCCTCGAATTCCGATTGGCTGATCAGCCAATCGGAATTAAGGTAGGAATATTCTGATTGGCTGATGGAATCAGCCAATCAGAATCAAGTTCAATCCGATTGGCTGATTCGATCAGCCAATCAGATTGAGCTTGCATTCTATTGGCTGTTCCGATCAGCCAATAGAATGCGAGCTCAATCTGATTGGCTGATTGGATCAGCCAATCGGATTGATCTTGATTCTGATTGGCTGATTCCATCAGCCAATCAGAATATTCCTACCTTAATTCCGATTGGCTGATAGAATCCTATCAGCCAATCGGAATTCGAGGGACGCCATCTTGGATGACGTCCCTTAAAGGAACCGTCATTCGGCTAGTAGGCGTCGGGAGAAGAGGATGTTCCGCGTCGGAGGTCTGCAAGATGGATCCGGAAGAAAGAAGATTGAAGATGCCGTTGATAGAAGACTTCATCCGGATCATGGACCTCTTCAGCTCCCGCTTGGATGAAGACTTCAGCCGGATCATGGACCTCTTCAGCTCCCGCTTGGATGAAGACTTCAGCCGGATCATGGACCTCTTCAGCCCCCCGCTTGGGCTTGGATTAGGACATCGGAGGAGCTCTTCAGGACGGATCGGTGAACCTGGTAGGGTGAAGACAAGGTAGGAAGATCTTCAGGGGCTTAGTGTTAGGTTTATTTAAGGGGGGTTTGGGTTAGATTAGGGGTATGTGGGTGGTGGGTTGTAATGTTGGGGGGGGGTATTGTATGTTTTTTTTTACAGGCAAAAGAGCTGAATTTCTTGGGGCATGCCCCGCAAAGGGCCCTGTTCAGGGCTGGTAAGGTAAAAGAGCTTTGAAATGTAGTAATTTAGAATAGGGTAGGGCATTTTGTTATTTTGGGGGTCTTTGTTATTTTATTAGGGGGCTTAGAGTATTAGTTTAAAATTGTTGTAATATTTTTCTTATGTTTGTAAATATTTTTTTATTTTTTGTAACTTAGTTCTTTTTTATTTTTTGTACTTTAGCTAGTTTATTTAATTGTATTTATTTGTAGGAATTGTATTTAATTAATTTATTGATAGTGTAGTGTTAGGTTAATTGTAGGTAATTGTAGGTATTTTATTTAATTAATTTAATGATAGTGTAGTGTTAGGTTTAATTGTAACTTAGGTTAGGATTTATTTTACAGGTAATTTTGTAATTATTTTAACTAGGTAACTATTAAATAGTTATTAACTATTTAATAGCTATTGTACCTGGTTAAAATAAATACAAAGTTACCTGTAAAATAAATATTAATCCTAAAATAGCTACAATATAATTATAATTTATATTGTAGCTATATTAGGGTTTATTTTACAGGTAAGTATTTAGCTTTAAATAGGAATAATTTATTTAATAAGAGTTAATTCATTTCGTTAGATTTAAATTATATTTAACTTAGGGGGGTGTTAGTGTTAGGGTTAGACTTAGCTTTAGGGATTAATACATTTATTAGAATAGCGGTGAGCTCCGGTCGGCAGATTAGGGGTTAATAATTGAAGTTAGGTGTCGGCGATGTTAGGAAGGGCAGATTAGGGGTTAATACTATTTATTATAGGGTTAGTGAGGCGGATTAGGGGTTAATAACTTTATTATAGTAGCGGTGCGGTCCGCTCGGCAGATTAGGGGTTAATAAGTGTAGGCAGGTGGAGGCGACGTTGAGGGGGGCAGATTAGGGGTTAATAAATATAATATAGGGGTCGGCGGTGTAAGGGGCAGCAGATTAGGGGTACATAGCTATAATGTAGGTGGCGGCGCTTTGCGGTCGGCAGATTAGGGGTTAATTATTGTAGGTAGCTGGCGGCGACGTTGTGGGGGGCAGATTAGGGGTTAATAAATATAATACAGGGGTCGGCGGTGTTAGGGGCAGCAGATTAGGGGTACATAAGTATAACGTAGGTGGCGGTCGGCAGATTAGGGGTTAAAAAAAATTATTTGAGTGTCGGCGATGTGGGGGGACCTTGGTTTAGGGGTACATAGGTAGTTTATGGGTGTTAGTGTACTTTAGAGCACAGTAGTTAAGAGCTTTATAAACCGGCGTTAGCCCAGAAAGCTCTTAATTACTGACTTTTTTCCTGCGGCTGGAGTTTTGTCGTTAGATGTCTAACGCTCACTTCAGAAACGACTCTAAATACCGGAGTTAGAAAGATCCCATTGAAAAGATAGGATACGCAATTGACGTAAGGGGATCTGCGGTATGGAAAAGTCGCGGATGAAAAGTTAGCGTTAGACCCTATTTTGAGTGACTCCAAATACCGGCGGTAGCCTAAAACCAGCGTTAGGAGCCTCTAACGCTGGTTTTCACGGCTAACGCCAAATTCCAAATCTAGTTTACTGTGAGGCTGGCACAAATGTAAGGATTAATTACAGTTTTTTTCTGATGAAGCAGTACATTTGGTACATTTCTAGTTGCAAAATTAATATTGAAATATTTATTATATAGATTTAGCCAAACATGTTGTGGGGATTACAGAGATAGTGTTAGTTTAAAGTGGCACTGGGCAAAATTCATTGTCTCTCTGTTCATCTTCTCTGTCCTCATCAGCATCTTCAGTTTTACCAATCACAATTTCATTAACCAGTCTCAGCTTATTCACTAAAGAATGAGGAGACAAGTGAGCGTTAGTAAATCAGTTGAACAGGATAACATAGTAGCTGATAGCTGGTGAGACTGGTGAGGCTGGAGAGAGTACTTTTTCCCAGTGTCAATCCTAAAAACAAGCTATAGTGAAACATGTCTGCTGGACATTCCTAAATGCGAACAGCATACACAGTCTGCATTTATCATTACACAAGCATTTCACCAGAAATGCTTGTGCAATACCGCCACCTGCTCACTGGTGGCCAATCGGCCCGTGAGCAGGAGCTGTCAATCATCCTAATCATATTGGATCAGGATGAATTCAATCCGCCACCTTTTAGGTGACAAAGAGGTTAAGGAGCAGTGGTCTTATGACCGCTGCTTCTTAAGTTTAGTTTCAGGTTCACCTGAAACGAAGGGCCTCTGAACCAGCATCCGCTGCTTGATAAATGGAGCCCATAGTGTTAAAGCATTGCTAATATACTGTACAGCTGTAGGTACTTTTAAAGTAGCACTTTCTTTTTGTCTCAATTGTACTATATATATGATTATACCCTTATTTCAAACCAGTGCATATTTTCATGGGGAGTAGGAATGCTATAAATGACTAAATTACTACAATCTAGAAAGCTATTCACCTCCATGTTAACCCAACCGAATCCCCTAGTCAGTCGCTGAATGATAATGAAGCACAGATGGCAATGGAAAGCAAATAAGAAAAGTTAGGTACAGATGAAATTGAGAAACAAGCAAAATGATTCATGCCTTGATGTTAATGGATGAGTAAATATATAGACAATGAACTTCAATAACACTTAACATGTTACTGATATAGTGAATGAAACACATATTTATATGGACACTTGCACATATATATTGTGCTATATACTATTTACTAAACACTCTAAAGAGGCAGTAAACTTATATGATTCAGAGCATGCAATTTTAATCAAATTTACAATTTACTTATATTATCTAATTTGCTTTATTCCCCTGTTTATGTAGAAAAGCATACTTAGGTAGGTTTAGGAGCAGAAATGCACTACTGGGAGCTAGCTACTGATTGGTGGCTGCACATATATGCCTCTTTTCATTGGTTTACTAATGTGTTCAGCTCGCACCCAGTAGTGTATTGCTTCTCCTATTAACAAAGGATACCAAGAGAATTTGGTAAATTTGATAATAGAAGTAAACTAGAAGTTGCATGCTCTGTTTGAATGATGAAAGAATTATTCGGTTTTTAATATCCTTATAAGTCTTTTTATATTTGCCAGCATGTGTAAACATGCACTGAAAGGTATATATATATATATATATATATATATATATATATATATATATATATATATATATATATATATATATATAATTAATGATTAGCAGTTGCACATTACATAATTAAACTGTAGCAGAATATGGAAAGAAAAATGTTCTTTAAAATGATACCTTACATTTAAAAAATGTTATTTGACTTTTACATTTTTAGTTAGCTTTTACAAAGTCTACTTTTCTTCTTTCATGATTGTTACATAAAGAACCTACCTTTTTTACATCTCTTACAAGATAATGCAATGTGTTAGGAGGTCCCAATCTCTAAAACAAACACAGAATAGTAAGATTACATTATGTAAATGTTTAACTACCAAGATTTCAATCTTTAAAAGAACAGTAAGCACCTTGTAATTACAACTCATTTATGTGGTGCTGCTATAAAATAATAATCAGCCAAGTCTAAACAAAGCCAAATTAAAATCCTTTTTACTGTGATTTAATTTCAAAAGCCAAACTCCACCCACCATTTGCATAATTTGGAGGAGCCAATCTGGGCTTTAGTCAGCAGACAACAAGGCTAGTCACAGTCATAAAGTTATCATAAAGTATTTGGTTTTGCAGTTATTATCAGTTAAATCCAAGTAGGCAAATATATATAACAGATTTAACCTTCAGAAGTCAACAGGGTGCTTTTCATGCTCTGAGAATTAGAAATGATCAAATTTTCAGAGCTAAATTACATGAAAAGGGGGCAACATAAATAATATATTGCAAAGTTGTTTCATTACACATAACTGAACATTTTATATAAAAATCTCAAGGTGTTTACTGTCCATTTTAATAGAAACAGTTGCAATACATCTTTCTTGTAAGAAACAATACTGTGACTGCAAGCAGTGATACATTTTACAAGAGCCTTTTTTCGAATAAAGATAAATTGTATAAGATACTTATATTATTACTACTACTGCTGCAATTCAATCTATTGTATGATTACTCTACAACTAGAGGAGACTGCCTGCACAAAGATTTTATTGTGAAAGTGAGTAATGAAAAACTTTAAGTTTAACTTTAAGAACTTTTAAGTTTACCATAAACAAGCAATATTAATCCATTTTGGAAAAATGATATAGAGAAGTTTGTGTTGTTTCTTCAGGTACTACTCACTGTATTGTAAAGCTCCTCTAGTCTAGGAATTGTGAGGAAACGCTGCATGTTAACGCCATTCTCAATGAGAAGTTTCACAAAGTCCACTCGATCCAGTACTAGGGCGTCCATCATAGCCTGTTCCAAGGAATTAACCTTGGAGAAAAGAATAAGTCACAATATAAAGAACAGACAGGAAATACATATTTTTAGTGTCAGTAAACTCATTAAATACAGTGTATAAAAAAAAAGTGTAAAGGAAAATGCTTAAACCATTTTACTATTGCTCTGTTGCTTCATTATGACTATGGGCCCTATTACCAAAAACTCTCTGGGATGGAGAAAAATCATCAGCTTATCTTACTGAGCATTATATTGTAAATGAAGTACCTACTCCTAACATAAAGCATATTACTGAACTTCCCTTAATGAGGTACACAGGGCCCAAGATAAAAATTGCCTTTAAAACAATCCATGAGGGGCCTAATAATACTGACAAGACATGTTGTTGAATCTGACAGACAAGAGAACTTTAGAGAATCAGGCCCTATGTGTTTAACCCCTGCAAAAGTGTTAAACACATGGTTAAAGTCAGCTCCAGAGCAGAAGTGCACTTTTGGGAGCTAGCTGAATATATCTGGTGAGCCAATGGAAAAAGGCATATGTGCCTAGCCACTGATTACCATTCAGCTCCCAGTAGTGCAGTAGAGCCTACATAACTATCCTTTACAACGCACATTGCTGCTCCTGAGCCTACACAACTATCCCTTTCAACAAAAGATACCAAGAGAAAATGTAAATTTGCTAATAAAAGTAGACTGAAAAGACTCTTAGATGGCATGCTCTATCTAAAATATGAAAGTATAATTTTGCCTTGCATGTCCCTTTTAACTTTGTTTATTGAGTTTTACATATTACATAATACATCACTAATAATGTAAAAATAACCATATGAAATAAGAATTTACATAAAAAATCATATGATATACCATGCAATACAATTCTATAAATGATATTGCTATCCTTTTTAATAAAATTAAGCCATACAACCTGGTTTGGTGGAAATTTTACTTTAGACCAATAAGTGCAGGCTGAAAGAACAGAGCCTGTTTGACTTTATGAAAGAAAGGGACACTAAAGTCAAAATTAAACAAATGATTCAGATAGAGCAGGCCGTTTTAATAGACTTTCCACTTTACTTTCATTATTAACTTGTGCTCAGTCTATTTACATGCACAATTTCTGAGGCACCAGCTACTACTGAGCATGTGCAAACATTCACAGTGTATACGTATATGAATCTGTGATTGGCTGACAACTGTCACATGATACAGGGGGCCGGCACATTGAAGTGCATTTTGAAATTTGTCAGAAAAAAATCTACTGTTCATTCAAAATTCATAGCAAGTGCTATTGTCTTGTCTTTTTGTTATACACTTGCTTGTTATGCATTTCTACTGGTGTTAATCTTTGTTACGGCCAGGAGATGCTTTGTTGCAATATTAGATCTCAGTGATTACATATTGTAACAGCCACACAATCAGATCGGGGGTTGGCAAATGGGCAAATGCTCCCCCCCCCCAAGCAGAGTCAGACTGCCTGCTGTCTCAGTGACAGCCAGTGCTAGTAATCAGCAGTCAGAAAGAGTAAAGTGTGGCACACACTCCCAGAGTTAAACTGAATCGTTATGATAGATTTGCATACAATTTTTTATTAGTGGCCAGCAGATGGCGCTGTTCAAAGGTGTGTTACATTGCTCTGCACTGGTATTTACTTTCTAATCACCTGCTTGACTTCACATGAAGCTGATGTGTTTGTGAATGAATGGGAACAAATCTACTTTCATTCAAGGTTAGTGGAATTGAGAGGGCTGTGCTGTATTGTGCAGGGCTAGGTAAATGAGGCTGTCACTGGAAAGGAAGCAGTGTAAATTCTTATGTGTGCATGTATGTTCTTCTGTGTTTATGTGTATGTGAATGTGTGTGTATCTGTGTATGTGTGAGTGTATATGTGTATGTACATTTGTTTTTATATGTGTATGTGTGTTTTTGTATAAATATGTGTGTGCATGCGTGTTTACACGTGTATGTGTGTTTTTGTATAAATATGTGTGTGCATGCGTGTTTACATATGTATGTGTGTGTGTTTGTATATATGTGTGTGTGTATGTGTTTGTGTATATATATATATATATATATATGTGTGCGTTTGTATGTGTTTGTACATATGAGTGTGTGTGCATGTGTGTTTATATGTGTATGTGTATGTGTTTCTGTATATATATATATATATATATATATATATATATATATATATATATATATATATATATAGTAATATATGTTATATTACCACTACAACTGCCAGCACCTATCTTGGATTAGATAGTATTATCTCCTCTGATATCGTTTTAAAATGGTGTTGTACTGTATACATATTGTGCCTCTTAAGTACCTCCTATATGCCAGCACTTGCCATTGTCTTTAACATTGTTTTTATTCTGAACACAGTACTGCCGCACGGCGTCCGGTTGCCATAGCAACGTATGACGTAGGCGCACACCATGCGCTTGCTGGACTTCCGGAACGCCACCGACAGTGACACAAGTGGGAGTTGGGTTTGTATATAAGGGGTAAGTTAATGTTAGCACTGTAAATATTGTCTGAGGACGGGGGCAACCCCGAAACGTCACAACTGCATTAAAAAAGCTTTTTTTCAAGACCCGGTGAGTGCTTTCTTTTCTGGGTGCGTATATATATATATATATATATATATATATATATATATATGTGTGTGTGTGTATGTGTGTTTATATGTGTATTTGTGAGTGTTAGTATATGTGTGTTTATATGAGTCTATAAGTATGTGTATGTGTGTGTTTGTATATATATGCGTGTGTGTTTATATACGTATGTGTATATGTGTGTATATGTGTGTGTTTGTATATATGTGTGTGTGTGCATGTGTATTTATATATATGTGTGTGTTTGTATATATATATATGTCTGTGTATATGTGTGTGTTTGTATATATGTCTGTGTATATGTGTGTTTTTGTATAAATGTGTGTGTGCATGTGTGTTTATATGTGTATGTGTGTAAATGTGTGTGTTTGTTTATAAGTGTGTGTGTATATGTGTATTTGTATATAACTGTGTGTGTTTATATGTGTATGTGTCGGTGTGTTTGTGAGTTTATATGTAAATGTTTGTATGTGTGTTTTTTTTCTGTGTTTGTATGCTGTGAGGGGCAGAGTAATGAGCAAAATGTTCTATACTGCTGTAACTTAATCATGCACGTTAACTTTAAACAAATAATTTTATTTTCATTTAAACCAGTGATCATTTTCTTTCATGTGCAGGACCCACAGTATAGTGCCAAAATATATGAATAAATACAAAAAACTTTGCCACAAAATATACATTTTTTTCTATATTACTTTTTCTGCCTTGATACCACAAGATATAGCCAACAACTTAGCATTCCATTATTTTGAGTGTAAAGTCTGTAAATGACATTCTAATACAAAAAAAAAATTATGTCAGCATTTAAGTTTATGATGAGAATTCTATTACCAAATTACACAGACTATTTTCATGCTGTTTCTAATAAAGTTTAACACCTTTGTGCTTTTTTAAAATTAGCAGTTACCACTCAGTTTTAAAAAAAAACAACAAAAATGATTTTTTAATATTGGCCGTGTTGCCACATGATAATCTGGCACTTTCCCCTCCTAATATTGGGCTCTGGATCCGCCCCTGCACACAATTATGTATCTTAGTGATAGTGAAATGACAGAAAAGTACAGTTATGGGGTGAGGCTGTTTAATGCAGTATCAGTGCAGGGTGATGATATGCATTGATTAGTGAAATATTGCTTTATCTCTTATGTTTTAATGCATATGGGATGTCATTAGTAATTGTTCTATCTATTGCTTTTATGATGATCAAAGCCCAGACTGTTTATACAGTTTAAAAGATTAATTACCTAAATATTATATGCTTTAGCAAACTCACAAACTCATACATGTTCAAGCTTTAGTAAATGTGAATGACAAATTAATTTGTGGCCCTTATCACAATCTTACCCTCTTTACCCACTTACAAAATGGCTGTATTTGCATTCTTGTTACTAGGCCCATCCCTAAAGTAAAAAAAGCTTTAAAGAATCAGATTTAATAGAGTCAACAATCAAAGTCACAAAATCTTGTAGACCTTAGCACCTCAGATCTCAATACTCTTTACAAAATGTTTAGGTTAGAGCTTCTTGTGATCCTCTTAAGGAGTAAAGCTTTGTGCCTCCATTATTACTGTCCCTTACTCATTCATATACATCTTTCCTGTCTTGTTGCATATATCTGAAATGCAAAGGGACAGTTCACAGTAAAATTGTTTTCCCTGAATGTGTTCCCCCTGACTTGCTATACTAGCTGTAGTGTATACAATGTATTAGAAATTGTTAATTTATGCTTCTTTTTGCAAAATAAATAGCTGGATTTGCTCTTTGAAACCACACCCCATTAAAATAGGCTTGGCTTGCTTACAGATCAGATCTTGTTATCTTGTCATTCAAATGGTTCCCTTTCTTATCTCTATACAAAGAAAGAACAATTGAAAATTAACCTTTTAGAGCTATATCTTTTCCAACTCCCACTGCGAGTGTAATTTCTTCTACTGGCTGTGTTTACATAGTTTCTCAATAGCCTATACCTATGTATAGAATATTTCAGTATAGGTAAGGATATTAAATGCTAAATCAGCTATTTCAAATGCCAATATAAAGGCTAAGGAGCTATTTGTAAACAATTTAATACAATCCAGCAGGTAAAATAGATAATTGGAAACAAATTAAAGGGGAGAAAGTTTTTGGGCAAACTGTCCCTTTAATACCACATGCTGTGAATTCCCCTGTCTTCTACTAAAATAAGCTTTTAACTTTATTAATTAACACTCATCCCAACTCTCATTAATGCAAAAATGTTGTTAACCCCTAATCACCCTTCCACTTTTGGAGCTAGTTGGTCTACAAATCAGTTTCCTTTGACTTTGTTTGCTGTGTTACACTATATTCAAACTCTCACACAATGTCCCACTTAACCCGTTGTATAGTTTTAGCTGTTTAGCTTCACACACCATGCACTTTCCATTAAATTCTAAACATACATATTTGGCACTTTAGGAATAAACTGTAATATTTCATAATATTATTGTTTATCCAAAATATACACAGTATGTCATTGCATTCACAACATTTGTAAATAGGGAATAGTTATCAGGGGTAACAATCTTGTACACTGTATACACTTCTGATGTGATATGCTGAACAAAATGTACTAAGGGATTTATCTAGCACCTCTATATTTAACTAGTACCAGTGATTTTTTTTAAAGCTTATTTACTAAAGTTCAGTTATATCTCCATGTGTTAATGACACAGGAACAGGTAGAGGTGACACAGGAACAGGTAGAGGTGACACAGGAACAGGTAGAGGTGGTGACACAGGAACAGGTAGAGGTGACCCAGGAATAGGTAGAGGTGAAACAGGAACAGGTAGAGGTGACAAAGAAACCGGTAGAGATGACACAGGAAAAGGTAGAGGTGGTGACACAGGAACAGGTAGAGGTGAACAGGAACAGGTAGAGGTGACACAGGAACAGGTAGAGGTGACACAGGAACAGGTAGAGGTGGTGACACAGGAACAGGTAGAGGTGGTGACACAGGAACAGGTAGAGGTGGTGACACAGTATCAGGTAGAGGTGACACAGGAACAGGTAGAGGTGACACAGTATCAGGTAGAGGTGACACAGGAATAGGTAGAGGTGAACAGGAACAGGTAGAGGTGAACAGGAACAGGTAGAGGTGACACAGGAACAGGTAGAGGTGACACAGGAACAGGTAGAGGTGATACAGGAACAAGTAGAGGTGACACAGGAACAGGTAGAGGTGACACAGGAACAGGTAGAGGTGGTGACACAGGAACAGGTAGAGGTGGTGACACGGGAACAGGTAGAGGTGGTGACACAGGAACAGGTAGAGGTGGTGACACAGTATCAGGTAGAGGTGACACAGGAACAGGTAGAGGTGACACAGGAACAGGGAGAGGTGGTGACACAGGAACAGGTAGAGGTGACACAGGAACAGGTAGAGGTGACAAAGAAACTGGTAGAGATGACACAGGAAAAGGTAGAGGTGGTGACACAGGAACAGGTAGAGGTGAACAGGAAAAGGTAGAGGTGGTGACACAGGAAAAGGTAGAGGTGATACAGGAACAAGTAGAGGTGACACATGAACAGGTAGAGGTGACACAGGAACAGGTAGAGGTGACACAGGAACAGGTAGAGGTGGTGACACAGGAACAGGTAGAGGTGGTGACACAGGAACAGGTAGAGGTGGTGACACAGGAACAGGTAGAGGTGACACAGTATCAGGTAGAGGTGACACAGGAACAGGTAGAGGTGACACAGGAACAGGTAGAGGTGGTGACACAGGAACAGGTAGAGGTGGTGACACAGTATCAGGTAGAGGTGACACAGGAACAGGTAGAGGTGACACAGGAACAGGTAGAGGTGAAACAGGAACAAGTAGAGGTGACACATGAACAGGTAGATGTGACACAGGAACAGGTAGAGGTGACACAGGAACAGGTAGAGGTGAAACAGGAACAAGTAGATGTGACACAGGAACAGGTAGATGTGACACAGGAACAGGTAGATGTGACACAGGAACAGGTAGATGTGACACAGGAACAGGTAGAGGTGAAACAGGAACAAGTAGAGGTGACACAGGAACAGGTAGAGGTGACACAGGAACAGGTAGAGGTGAAACAGGAACAGGTAGAGGTGAAACAGGAACAAGTAGAGGTGACACAGGAACAGGTAGAGGTGACACAGAAACAGGTAGAGGTGGTGACACAGGAACAGGTAGAGGTGGTGACACTGGTGAGGCCAGTAAGACTATAGAGTTTTCTTTAGTGAATTTAGCCAAGTATATTTCTGAAGCACTGCATAAACGTATTCTGCTTCTGGCCTCAAAAATGTTCCTTGTTTTTGAATAGTGGCTATAGCAGGATTAAGGGTCAGTTCACACCAGAGCTGTGTGCAGAAAATGACAATGAATATTAACAATGGGCATTTGTACAAAGTAAAGCGAAAGATACCCAGTTAAGCAGCTCAATTTTCCTTGGATCAGTTTCTTCCTCTGGTTCTTCCCTTCCTTTCCCCTTTTTCTTGCCTTTGCCCTTCCCTCTTGGTGCTTTGGCTTGGGCAGCTGGAGATCTCTTTTCTTTGTCCTGAGCAGAACCATCGGCTGCTGTAAGGCTTCCTAAAGGCTTATGTCAAAAAAGAACAGTAAGAAACATGAAATCATTTGACTAATAAAATAATAAAAAACCTTAAAGAGGTTCTGGTGTTCTCCATAGACCTCTTTTTCTTACTTTATAGGGAAAGTCTAGTTGAATAAAATCTGTATTTCATTTGAGGAATTTTTTTTCTAATCAAATCCATTTTCCACTTTGTGTTTAACCCCTTAGATGCCATTAAACACATAGTAAGAGTCATACACCCAGACTATAAATCAATGGTTAAATCATAATTACATACTGAACATGTATTTAGTTCCTTTTCAGGGATTAACACAGACTTCATATTCCAACCCTTTAGAATCTACTTCACATTGCTTCCTTTTCTATGGTGATTTAAACCAAGTAAAGTGCTGCCGGTGGAATTAGTTAAGAAATTTGAATTACATAAACAACATAACAGATATAATCTGAGGTATTTTTAACTTTGGACTAAACCAAATGTAAATTGTGTTTATTATCATGTGAAGTGAGTATGGGCAAAACATGTAACAAAAAAGCCAAGAAATACCACTAAAAGATACCAAAATAAGTATTTAAGTAGTCAAGACTGATAAATTAGTAAAGTATGAAAACAACAATGTTTAAAAAAGTTTTCTGATGGTTTGGAATATAGCTTACAAATTCTGTTAAAGCACTAACACACAATATCTAGGTTTTCTATGGAAACACTTTACCCCGCAACGCTGCACTGTATTGTCCCATTAACAATTCACTCAAACAGAAATGAACAACAGCTCAATAGCTTTTTATATATATGAGCACATCCTGTAACATTCTATTAACTGCCATCAAATGTATAGTACATCCTACAAAAATGACATATACAAACGTTACTATAATGGAGACTCTATTATAATAAAGCTACTAATTATTTTAGCAATTTAATCAAATTCATACCGATATTATCTTGTGGCATGGCTGCATGTGGGTCATAATAATAGTGACTCCTTGCATATAGTCAATAGGACCAGCCAACAAGAAGCTTCTGACTCAAACCAATTTCATTTTAAAACCTATATTAAATAGGAATCAGATTTACAGCATATTAACCCTAGCCTCCCTCTAGTCTATTGTATCTTTCACTTAATCTTTCACTTAGTGAGCCTTCCAAACCGCAATTAAACCTAACTCTAGCTGACTCAGTCCCCAAATTGTATTTAACCTCACGCCATTACACTGAATTAACCCTCAAACATGTTTCCCCTGAAGTTAACCCCTGTAAGATTACCAAGGCTGTCCATCCTTAGCACCTTCACATGAGAGCTATCACAATATCACAGCAGCAGTGACAGATAAAAGCACAGACAACTAGAGGTATTTGATAAAGCCCAGAACCAGCCTTTTTGACTTATTTACAAGTGCTTTAAGACTTTTTGTAATAAAACAGTAAAGTTGTGGATCGGTAAAACACACTGAACCCTAAAATGCCATTTTGGATGAGATTATAGCATTTTACCTGTGATTATAGGATTAAGGTCTATATTCATTCAGGCTCTCTGCAGCACTTTTATGTATGTATTTGCAAGTAGGCATTCTTTAATTTATATAGGTAAATGTATTTATTAGCCATCTATGTGATATCACTTTTTTTAGCAAATGAGAACTGCTAGAAGTACAAGAAAATATAAATCATAGCTGCAAAACCTATAAATGACAGTTAGCAAATGTGTTCTTTAAATATTGCTATTAGACTTGTGCAGCCAAGAAAATTTTGTTTTAGAGGAAATATTCGTTCCAAATATATTAGGGGAAATTCCCTGAATATTTGTTGGCTGCACGATTCGGTATTTTTTTATTTTACGAAAACAAATATCCGTTTTTCGGAACGAATATGTATTTGTAACTAAACAATTACACATCATTGATTGCTATTTAGTTAAAGGGATATAAACCCCAACTTTTTTCTTTCATAATACAGAAATTCACAATTTTAAACAACTTTCCAATTTATTTCTATTATCTAATTTGCTTCATTCTTTTGGTATCATTTGTTGAAAAAATGGCAATTCACATGGATGAGCCAATAACACAAGGCATCTATGTGCAGCCACCAATCAGCAGCAACTGAGCATATTTAGATATGCTTTTCAACAAAGGATATCAAGAGAATGAAGCAAATTAGATAATCATTTGGAAAGTTGTTTAAAATTGCATGCTCTTTCTAAATCATAAAATAAAATGTTTTGAATGTCATGTCCCTTTAATACTAATATTTCTTTTGTAAATCACGTTGGAACAAACAAGATAATATTCTTTGACATCTGTGGATTTTTGTGAAATAGAAGTTCAAGAATTTTGTTTCTAAAAGATGACTTTGTCCTTATAATATATCTTGATCTGTTATTGCAATGTTTTGAAAATGGTGATATTGTTTGAACAAAACTGAAAATATGTACATATTGCAATAGACTTACTTACTTAATATTTAAATTGTTTAGAAAATATTTCTGTATTATGCAAAGTAAAACCCTGTACAGTGAGAATGTAAACTGCTTGCAAGGGTTTAGCAAATCCATTATGCTTTCATGACTTATAGTGTACTTTTAAATAGTAAAAACTCTGTTTTTTTTTACTAGAAGATGGTTTATATTGTGACCACTTTTTTTCTATGAGAAATTAATGCCACGCATTGTTCCGCTTGACTGTAGACCAAAATCTTGCAAAACTGGCAAAGGCATTCAAAATCGATTACATTGTACTAAAATTTAAGGTAAAACAAGCACTTTTACGGTATTGATATAAAAAACTACTCATGCAACACATGACTGACCACTATACTTCTAAGGACACTGTACACATTGCTTTATTATTAATCAACATGTAAATCTATAGTTTTGGAACACAAAAAGTTAAAATTAATATGTCAATTATTAGATTCTATGCAGACTGCACAAATGGATCTATCAGTACAATGTCATATATAAAGGTGGCAAATGCCTGTTATAATTGTCAGTTTCATTTCGATCCTGATCATGTTCACTTAACAATGAAAATATGTTTTTTAGAAGCTTTCTGTAGGAATCTATATCAGGCTACAGCCTTTTGTTAGCTAATTCCGTTTGGGATTGTGAAAAACATTCTGGCCGCATAGGTTGAAACCGAAACCTCAATATCGGGAGCCAATAACAGAAAGATTGTGATTAAGGCCCTTGGCAAACAGATAGTTTAAGTTAAATGGACATTTAACACCTTTTGCTTTTGTTAAATATGTGTTTTGTCCCACATTCCCTAGTAAGGCCAAAAAAGCTAATTCTGTTATCGGCAAATGTTGCAAATCGATCAGATGAATTAAGTAATTTGCAGCTTTTTGAAACCCTAGGATAATACATTTGCTTTTTGGTACAATTTTTACATAAAGGCAAGAGATGTTTAATGTTCTTTTAAAGCCATGTTCTCCATTACTCATTATTTTGAGCTAATGCAGGTAATTAATTTCATGTAATTTTACATTTACACTCATAACACATGAAATGCTATATTTTTTCTCTTTTCAAATTAAGAACAAGTTTAAGGTTGCACTATCTTTATTAAACTAAATGTTAAATTAAGAAAATGTCTTATTTCTCAATATAATTTAAATACATAATTTCTTACCGGCCACTGATGTCCGAAGACAAAGATTTGGCTGCGTGCTATATCAACACGATTCCAGGCCAAAGCCAAGCTTAGCTGATCAGGAGCTGACGCATTGGTCCCTTGTATAAAAAAATAATATTAGACTTTAATAAAAATTCCTCCACATATTTTACAATCATTCTTCTGGTTTTGTAATGACATAGCACAGTAAGGCCTTGATTACAATTGTGTTTAAGCACAAAACACTTGAAGTAAAGTGTTAGGTCTAAAACAAGTATAAAGTATACCAAAACGTTTGTTTAAAATAAAGTATTACACTCATATATATCCATATCTAAATTAATATATATGTTTATTATTTAAATAAATGTTTAAAATGGGTTTTAACATGATTTATATACAGGTATACCTCACTTTACAGCGCTTCACTTTACAGCGCTTCGCTAATACAGCGCTTTGTGGAGCTGAAGTTCAACCTCCAAGGATTTTGAAACAGTGCTGTAGTCATCGTGAGATTGCGAGAAAAGTGACTGGCACCATTTTGTTACGCGTAGTTCACTCTGTTTACAGCATTACAGTGCAATCTGTGTCTCAGTGTTATAGTCTGGTAAATTTTACTACAGTAATTGTCACTATTATACAGGTACAGTATTTATTGAATACTGTGCTGTGCTAGTGTTAAACTAAACAAAAGCACTATTGCACCCCTAATATATGTTAGTTCAAACATGTTTTCAAGTTTTTAAGCACACTGGCAAGTGAAAAGAAAGCTAAAACTGCCTTGTTTCACTTTAAGGCGGTTTTCACTTTACAGCGGGGCTCCGGTCCCTAACCCGCTGTATGAGCGGGGTATACCTGTACTGTATATATATATATATATATATATATATATATATATATATATATATATATATATATATATATATATAAATATATAAAAGTATGTAAGTATGTGAATTGGTGTACGTGTATGTATATGTATGTATGCATGTATATATATATATATATATATATATATATATAAATATAGTGTGCTTCTCTCTGTGTGTGTGTGTGTATATATATATATATATATATATATATACATATATGTGTGTGTATGTATGTGTACACATATATTCATACACACATACCAATCCACACACACACAGATATATATATTCCCAGTCCAACACCTTGTCATATACCACATCATGTTAAAACACTGTTAATATCTTAAAGATATAACTATATATATATTAAATACGTGTATATATATATTTAAATACAAAGATGTTTTTACTAGTTCTGAATGCACCTTTGGCTTTACAGCACTTTGGGGTTTAGCACTCAGTGATTTAAATAAATCTGTTTTAGAGATCAATAGTGCTAATGTTCCTGTGCTTCAATTGTAATCTAGGCCTAAATGTTTCTAACACAAGAATCATTCACATAATGATATCTTCACTGCCTTTATTCCAGTTATTCTTTCGATAAATATCTATCTATCATTAAACGTACAGAGACAGGTTTTAAAATACTATACGAAATATAAATAAGTGAAGTGGGGAAAAAAAAATAAGATGCATTTTAAAGATGTAAGGTAGAGACAGGAGGATTAGACAACAAAAAGACAGTGGACATATTCAATAAAGGTTGCACATCTGTGAGAATGAAGCTCATTGGACTCACTGCGATTTGACTTGCTTTTACTTATTGACAAAAATGGCCTTAACCTTGGAGTGACAGTGAGTTGCGAGTTCAAACTTATTACAATGAAGGCCTTGTATCATTCATTCTTTAAAGCAGCGGTTCCCAACCTTTTTTCTCTCCTGCACCCCTTGATTAGGATTTTCATTTATGAGTACCCCCTCTCTTCATTACCCCCACCCATCCCTCAAAAAAGTTTTTTTTTTTTTTAATTTTCTTAGGTTAGCTCTGAGGAGTACCAACAGGGAAGCAGCCTATGCACATTGTCACCACACACAAGACAAGCCAAGACCCACAAGACCTACTATGGGGGGGGGGCATAGGACACTATGGAGATTTTTCTTTTTTTACATGTTGATGCCCATATCTATCATATGCCGCTGAGAAGGGAAGCGTGTAACCTCAATTACTCTATAAACTGATATAAAGAGCGCTGTAGTGAACAGGATCAGGATGTATTCTATTCCAGACATTACTGCTTTACTGTATGGAACTAAAATATATCCGGCGTTCTGAGTCTCTCTAGCTGCAGCAGACTAGCACTATATAGCTAGCAATGCTTCTCGTATGCAGCTGAGTGAGAAGCAGCGAGTGTCCTCATTTACTCATAATATGGTACCTGCGCCTATGAGAGTTGCGATGTTGCAGATCTCCATGGTCCACATCACATTCCCCCATGGCAGACCATCCACCAAGCAGTTCAGACACTGTGACAGGCTAGTAGGCTACAGAGTTGTGGTGTGTTAGGATTGCCAGGGCCTGGATCGAACTTCTGTTCCATCATTACCAACAATATTTTCGCGTACCCCCAACCGGTCCGCCGCGTACCCCCAGGGGTATGCGTACCACAGGTTGGGAGCCGCTGCTTTAAAGGCATATGTCATCTAGTGGTAAATTACCATTCCACTTGTGTGTGAAAACTCTCTTAATATATAAAGACTTCTTTTTTTAATTCCCAAACTTGTACAGCGATGAAAGAATAACTGGGTTGTGAATGCCTGGAGAATAAACCTAAAATTCTCATGGGAAGTGGAAAACCAGATTTTTTAGAGATAAATTACAGGAAAAAGAGCAAAAACACAGTAATGGTATATTGCAAACTTTTCTTTTACTTTGTGTAATTAAACATCTTCTATTACAATATCAAAGTGTTTTGTGTCTGTTTATAAGTACTACCCTCCGTTGTTGCAATATTTACTGTAGTGTCACTTGGCACAAGTTTAGAAATCACTGAAATATACTTAGCAACTTAAAAAATTATATTAAAAGAAATCAATATATGAATATTCACTCTAACACACTCACATATATACATCTGTCTGTCTATCTATCTATCTATCTATCTATCTATCTATCTATCTATCTATCTATCTATCTATCTATCTATCTATCTATCATCTATCTATCTATTTTAAATACACATTTTCCTTGGCTTACCTTTTAGAAGAGCAGTTAGAATGGCCATTTCAATATCTTGTTGACCTTCTGATCCCATGCGAAATACAGTAATCTGCAGGTAAACCATAATAAAGCATAATCAGAAAACTGGAACTATTTTAGCTTCTAACCTAACCCATGCAATAAATCTTAATCCAAATGAGCAAAAGTTTATATTTAATTTTTTTACTTTGTGATCTATATTTAGCTTATTAATAGCTTGTGTCAAGAAGAAATTATTTGGAGCAATTAAGGGCTATATTAAGAATGTAGCGCTAAATGTAGCGCACAAGCAATATGGGGTATTAAGTGGCTCTTTGCGTGCGTCAGAAACAGCGTACCTATTACGAGTTGAAAATAAACGCATTTGAGCACAATCGTATTTAACGCATCAGGTTAGCGCAACTTCAGAGCTCTGGTTAACTGTTATGCGAGACAAAAAAGTTGCACAAAAAACATAAAAAATACATTTTTAAAGTACAGTTATACTCATAAAACTGTCTGATAGAAAATATTTTTTAAAAATTGCATAAAAAAGGGCTCAAAGATATGAGTTCTCAAGCATAAGAAAAAAATAAGGGCTTTAACATAGATACATACATATACTGTACATGTCTAAATATGCATATGTATGTATAAATATGTGTATATATTTATGTACAGATGTATTTATATATGTCTGTGTTTTACTGTGTATTTACTGTATGTACTTCACATTCCAATGTTCTTTATTTACAGGATAATGTACTTTTTATTGTAAATCTATATATACCTATATCCCTGATGAAACAGCCTGTGAGCTGTGAAACATGTCGCAGCATTTGGTGTAAATGTTTTTAAGTTAATTAATTAAAAAAAAAAAGTTTTATTATATTATATTGGAAGCTGTTCTTGTCTAGACATTTGTTTGCCTGTCATTTTTGTGAATTGATTCAGTCTCAACATGTGAGAGCTGCAAGTGGGAATTATCTTCTTGTATCCTGATTCCTTGGAGCAGTAAATTAAGGCACTGTGAATCCTCAACAACAGAGTGCTGCATCACTTATGGGTAGAACATCACAGGTGGGTTAGGGATTTTGTGAAGTGTTTTCCTGACACAGATACACACATTCAAGTGCATTTTCTGTATTGTCATTCACAGACATCGCAACCTGCGAAAACTAATTTCAGGGAAGTGGGTTCACCCGCTACTGCGCCGCCACCCCCCCCCCCCCCGGTTATATATTGGACACCTTGAAACCCTAAATAAGATAGAGACTTATCATTAAAGTAGCTTCCCACTAAAGTCACATTAAGAAAAAGTAGCTTTGTTGCACAACCACATACAACAAACCTATTTTCCAGTGTCCATACCCTTGTTGAATGCTTAAATATTTTAGAATATGAAGTTTAATTAAGTGCGGTAAATAAGGTAGTATTTGTGTTTTTATTTGATTAAAATCAGTGGGGGCTTTTTGGTTACTGATGCATGCTTTGAGGGTTCTATAAGGTCCCAGCAACTAAAGGCATTCCTTAAAGAAACACTTTTCCGGATTTGGGCCACATTGGATCATGGTACTTGGAGTTTCAGGGAGATTGCATTCCATTTGCTGGCATCAGGGAGCCGCTTTTACAATCAGGGAGACTCCCTGAACTTCAGGGAGAGTTGGGATGTCTGCATTCAGATTATCCTGGAGCAGATTCCCTGGAGCAGTAAACCGGGGAGCTGTGAATCCTCAGTGTGTCACTGCCAGCAGGACAGAGTGCTGGGTCACTTGTGAGTAGAACACCACAGGTCGGTTTGGGATTTGTTGAAGTGTTTCCCTGACACAGATACATGAATAGTGGGAGTGTAGCCAAAGCGCCTAACCTAACGGAGGCTTGGTCTGAGTGAACAATTCAATAATAAAATAGATTGGATTCATTCAGATAATAACATTAACATTAAGATAATAACATTAATGGCTTGGTTATACAGGGCATAAACAGCTGATTACCAAAGGTAAATGTATATTAACAGTGTATTAACCATAAACACATGGATCCATGTACTCAAAAATAACAAAATATCTTAAAATACTATAAAATCAGATATCAAACATATTTATTACAAAAAGATAATTCTGAAATAATAACATGTGAGTATATATGCAAAATGACTTGAAATGGCAAATGGCTTGAGATTCAAGAAATGGTAAAAAAGGTATGGTGAATCGTTGCAACTTGGTGCTTAAATAAACTGTGTATTGTGTTAACTTAGCTGTATTGGTAATCCGTTAACTCTGTGGTACATATATGTGTAATAGATATTCTAACAACACATGTAGAAAGGTGATAGTGTGCCTAAGGGTGCACAACCATAGAGACAAATAGCAAAACAAAAATTGAAACAATCGGTGTGGAGGGTGTAATAGAAGTAAAAAAACACAAATCAAAAATCACAAAATCAAAAATTGAATAAAGAAGTTAAAGGCAGACAAAGAGGCCAAATTGACTGCAGTTAGTGTCCAAAGAAATGCGTGCAAATTCCAATGTGATCAGAGAAGGCTCCGTGAAGAGTTGATGTGTTAGTTAAATTTAGTGTTCCTAAAAGCACTAGGGCTTTAATAAAAGAAAAACACAAATTGTTGTTCCTTAGAGTGGGAGATTAGTTGCTAGTAGACTTCCCAAATAAGTGTAGCAAACTTCACAGATCATTTGAAGAAGTGACTTCCACTGAGGAGTGTTTAAATAATAGTCAAACTTCCTTAGTGACTGTATAGATTGATCCTTCTGTAAAAAAGAGAGGAACAATAGCGTAGAACGTATGGATACAGAATATAAAATTAAATAGTGCTTACCAGTGGTCGACTTGTTTCGGCCTCAGAAAGGCCTTTATCAAGCCTTTATCAAAACAAAAAAACCTACCATTACAAAAAATAACAAACAAAATTATACAAAACAATAAAAATATTCCGATTCAAATACCCTTTAAAAAAAAAAAAAACACCCCAAAATAAAAAAACATAATCCTATTATATAAAATGCCAAGTGTGTTTGTTCGAACCTGTCATGCACAGTAGAGACAGCACGAGGACAAACACACCTGGCCTTTGAGTCCTACTCCCTAGCTGATCTGTGGAAGAAGTGGGCGTGGTCGGGCATGAGCAGGGGCATGACCGATGTGAAGGGGCGTGGCCGACATGAATGCCCGTGAAGGGGGTGTGGCTGGGCATGAAGGGGCGTGGAGAGAGAGAGAAGAGGGGAGAGAGAGAGCTCAAAAGAGAGGGGGAGAGAGCGCAAAAGAGAGGGGGAGAGAGAGAGGAGAGGGGAGAGAGAGAGGAGAGGGGGGGAGAAAGAGAGCTCTAAAGAGAGGGGGAGAGAGAGTGCAAAAGAGATGGGGGAGAGAGAGCTCAAAAGAGAGGGGGAGAGAGAGAGCAAAAGAGGGGGAGAGAGAGTAAAAGAGGAAGGGGAGAGAGCAAAATAGGGGAGAGAGAGAGCAAAAAAGAGAGGGGGGAGAGAGAGAGCTCAAAAGAGAGGGGGGAGAGAGAGCTCAAAAGAGGGGGGGGGGGGGGAGAGAGAGCAAAAGAGAGTGGGAGGGAGAGAGCACAAGGGGTGGGACCGCTGTACTACAAAAAATGGCCCATGTGAATGGGCTTTAGGACTAGTCTATAATAAACTACCAAGGGCCTTTTGTAGGGCATTGCCCTAAAGTTAACAGCTCTTTTGCTATAAAACAAAACAAACACCCCCTAACAGTATACAAACCCCCATCCCCCAAACCCACAAAATAAAAATAAAGTAAAACCTAATCTACCCATTGCCCCGAAAAGGGCATTTGTATGGGCATTGCCCTTAAAAGGACATTTAGCTTTTGCTGCCCAAACCCTAATCTAAAAAAAAAAAACCCTTAAAAAAAAATAACACTAACCCCGTCGATCCACTTACAGTTTTTTAAGTCCCGCTTGAACGATCTTCATCCAGGCAGCGAAGATCTCATCCAGGCAGCGAGAAGTATTCATCCAAGCGGCCTCTTCTATTTTTATCCAAGCGGCATCTTCTATCTTGATCCCGGCGACGCGGAGCGGGTCCATCCTGAAGACATCCGTTGCGGTGAATCCCCTTCATATGGTCGCCGCCATACATTGAATCTTCAATGCAAGGGAGTCGTTTCAAAATGGCATCCCTTGCATTCCTATTGGCTGAAAAATTTCAAATCAGCCAATAGGATTTAAGCAGCGCTCCTTCTATTGCATGATTCATCATATGCATTTTGCATATCGGGTTTCTCTATTTAGATTTTAAAGTGGTCGGGTTAGCGCACATAGAAACTAAGTAATCTTAAGGTGCGTTATTAAAGTATTAAATATAAAATATAATTTTTTTTTTATTTTTGTTTATTGAGGAAATTAGAAATAAGAACATAAGATATCCTCGCAGGGAGTCTGTAGAGTGATAACAAGACATCAGAATCTTAGACAAAAACCATAGATATCTGAACAAAATGCATAAATACATAGAATATAATCAAACATATCCAAAGGAAATTATGTAGTAAGAGTTGTGTTCCAAACGCCTGGTGTCATAAGGGCTATGTTCTAGAAGTTTGGTGTCTGTGGATAAAAGTTTGCCCTCATTTTCTTATTTTGCTATATATAGTGCATCTTTCTCTTAGAGTTTGTCAAATTGGAGCGAATTGGGATGGTAATTAAATGCAAAGAAGGTGGCACAATGAGTGCAAATAACTCTGAGGGTTTATAATGTTATGGCTTACAGAAGAGAAGAGGGGAAGGGGAAGGAGAGAGAAGAAAGAGAAAAAAAAAGGGGGATAAAAACAACTTTTTCCCAAGTTGAGCTGTCTCAGTCAGGGAATACCTCAGACCATGGGGTCCAAGATAGAAGTCCATACTGTCGAGAGCTGTGTGAGAGTAAGACTCCATTTGTTTAATGTATCTTATCGTGGATATGATTTGGGAATAGGCTGGGGGAGCTTTATTCTTCCATGACCTGGCAATTACTAATTTAGTGGACATTAAAAGGTAAATGACTAGTGTTTTACATGCTGGGGTTCATTTTGGGAGGTCTAAGTGAAGAAGACAGACTTGTGGTCTGAAGGGGAGTGTGATTTGGAGTTGGCTAAGGATGACGAAGAGTTTTGTCCAAATAGGTTTAATTTTAGGACATGACCACCACACGTGGGAGGTGCTCCCTAGCTGACCACAATCTCTCCTACCCATGGAAGAATGGTTGCTGTAGATCTTGTGTAGGGTGGATGGTACAAGGTGCCATTTGACCAGGATTTTATAATGAAGTTCCCACAGGGTAGCACAATGTAAGTGTTTTCTGCTAAACATAATTTCTCTGTAGTAGTAGTCAGTGTCAGCTACAAAGTCTAGTTTTCTTTCCCAGGTGGAGTGTTGGAAGACTTTGTGGTGGCTATAAGGTTCGAGAAGTAGGTTGTAATGATAAGATAGCATCCCTTCGACTTTATGGGCTTGAGTCCATCTCTGCTCCCAGTTGGTGGGGCCTCTGTTACGGTTACCCTTAGTCTCGCTGAGAGATGGACCGCTTAGTAGCCTGGATCCCTATTGCTAAAGAGGGGAGAAGCTGCTTTCCATAGTATTCTATATGAGTCTCGCAAATATAGAATAATCTCCCTTAGCTGCAGTACAGCTAGGATACCCTTCTGCCCACAAAAACGAGTCAACGCTGCGATTGAGGGTCAAACAAGAACTCAGGACTGGGATGCCCAGTCTGCTTTTTATTAAGGTTACATGCACACAGGGCACTCCCAGGGGGAGAGGGGGGGGAAGCACAAAATCCCCCATCACACATTTAGATAGAGAGCACTGTCCTTTGACAGGCCACAATAGGATTACAGTACTTAAGATAACAAGTTTACAAGTTCATCTTATCAATTAGCAGTCTGGCTCCAGAGGTGATTAGACAATGGGATTTGTTATCACTAAACTTAGAGCTGAGGCCAGCAAACATGTAATTAGACAATAGTTTCTAAAAGCTGAAAAAAAAGAGTTAACTCTTTAGGAAATGATACTTGTTACGGTTTTCTTGGAGCCCTTCTTAGGCGCTGGCTTGCTGGTTCAGGCATTGCTGCTGGGAAATAAGCTCTTCACAACAAAATAACTAATGCTTCTGTAACAGCCTCTAAGGTTGTGATTTGGGTATCCCCAGGACCGTAGAAGGGAACAGAGATGAAAGGCTTCACATTTAAGAATAGGGGGAAGCTGAAATTTATGACAGAGCTGGGAGTGAGGTACCCATTTCTTATGTTCATAAAAGTCAGTAATGCATGAGACCTGAGCATTCTGTCAAGCCAATAAATGTGAGTCAGGGAGACAGTGCAGGGAGCTCATTATTGTTAGAGAAGGAGAAGGATGAGGGGCGATCTCATGGCCATGTTTAATCTGGTTCCGAAATTGTAGAATGTCAAGTATTATGGAGTGATGAATCCCTAAATCTTTCCTATAATATGTGGGAATCCAAGGTAGATCTATTAGTTTAAGGCCAAGAGGTAGGAGAGAGTTCTCCACTTTGTGCCATCACAAAGTGTTGTCTGGGGTGTTCCATCTCATCAGATGAGAGAGTCGAGCTGCATTATAGTAGACAATGAGATTTGGTAAAGCTAAACCTTCCGTTTCAACTGTCCGTTGCAGGGTCTTCCTGGAGGTTCTGGGTTTCTTACCTTGCCATATATAGTTAGTAATAATACTCTGCAATTTGTTAAGGATTGGTCTAGGTATTTTGAGTGGAATACACTGAAACAGATAGGTCAAATTGGGAAGAAAGGACATTTTAATGGCCGCTATCCTCCCCATCCAGGATATCTCTCTATACTCCCATGAGTCCAAGTGGTCAATTTATTATAGTGCGAGCGGATACGATACGATGTAGCGTATCATGTCCGCTTCACATCGATAAATGCCAACAGCATACGTTGGGGAAAGGAGACCCTGAGTGTTAGGTGTCATGAAGCGAAGGTCTGTCATGTTTAGGGGAAGAAAGAGGGGAAAAAAGGGAAAGTAGGATTTGGGGGTCCAGGGGAAAGTGAGTTCCCAGAGGTTAAATCATGGATAGGTTATGAAGTTTAGCCACAATCGAATGGGTATAGTCCAATATGATTACAGGTGGCCCTCGGTTTACGACGGTTCAATTTGCGCCGTTTCAGAATAACGCCCTTTTTTTTGCTATTGAAAAGCATTGACTGCTATTGAAAGCATTAGCACATGCATACATTAAAATAGTCAGTAGGTGGAGCTGTCCGCTTGTGTTACAGCAAACACATGCAATGAAAAGCAAGCCAGACATGATCAATGGATCAGCTTTCAAAGGAACAAGATCTAGCAGCCACTTCCCTTAGCTGCACACTCAATACAGAGAACTGTTTGCAGAAAAAGGCAAGTAAAAAACGTTTTTGTTCATTAAACTTAGTTTGATGATGATACAGTCTGTTGTGTGATTAAACACAGGCAGGCTGAAATTAATCAGTGTATAACCAGACCTGAGCAATGGAGCCGTTTTTAAAGGAACAAGATCTAGCAACCACTTAGCTGCAGAAAAATGCAAGTAAAAAAACGTTTTTCTTCATTAAACTTAGTTTGATGATGATACAGTCTGTTGTGTGATTAAACACAGGCAGGCTAATCAGTGTATAACCAGACCTGAGCAATGGATCTGTTTTTAAAGGAACAAGCTCTAGCAGCCAAGTCTGTTGTGTAATTATTTTGTTTTTTTTCATTAAACTTAGATTGATGATGATGATACAGTCTGTGTTTGTGTGATAATTTTATTAGGTGCGGTTTAGCAAATGTTTTTGTTTATTAAACTTAGTTTGATGATGATGCAATCTACAGTATATTTTTAGGTTTATAATGCTGTTTACCATTTAAAGTCTTCATTTCAAAGCTTTAAAAATAATGTATTAGGTGTTACTTATGTCAATTTTGAGAGGGGCCTGGAACCTAACTCCCTCACTTTCCATTGACTTACATTATAAACTTGGTTTCAATTTACAACGGTTTCGATTTACAACCATTCCTTCTGGAACCTAACCCCGGCGTAAACTGAGGGCTACCTGTAGTTGGTCTATATGTCTAGGAGTATGAGTTAAAAGTATGAGCTTATGGTATCTTAAACATCTTTTAGGAAAGGAGGTTCAGCAGGCAAAAGCCGCTCTTAGTGTATGAGGTGGGGGGTGGGGGAGGAAGCTTCTGGAAAGGAAATGGTCTGAGAACAGAGGAGGCACATGTAGTATATAGATAGCCTATAAAAAACAATGTTAACTTAAATACAAAGCTAATACCAATATATAATTAATAAACCACTTAGTTATAGTCCAAAAATGGGCCCAGTGCAGGACATTATCCACAAGGTATGCCAAGTATGTCCACAAAAAATATATATGTAAGATGATGGCAGCACTCCTCCTCACAGAAGAATCTGGAATAACTGTAGAATGAGAAAGAAAACAGAGGGGCGCCTCATGTGCAGAACAACCAAATGAATGTTGATAAACTGTATGGAAATGCTTAATGGGTACTCACATTTAATCAGAGCACCCTAATGTGCTAGTAGACGCAGACTGATATCATAGGGCATATCAACTCACCCACTCCAGGTGCTACCAGCCAGGTTTAACTATTCAGTGAAAGCACACTTACGTGCTAGTAGAAGTAGACTGATATTTTTGCGTAAGGGGGTATCAGCTCACCCACTCCAGGTGGATCCCAACAGGAAGGTGTATAAGCAGGAAATATACACTTGTATCCACAAATGGATGATGAAAATGTAAGGTATTACCACTAAACTTGAGTTTGATTAAAAAGCTGGTTTATTAAAAATGTAATTCAATAAAAACCACAAGTAGTGGACAAGGGGATATCTAAGTTGTCTCCTAGTATGCGACGTGTTTCTCGGCACTAGAGAGGCCGTTTCCTCAGGCATAATCACACCTTGCAAACCTTTAACCAACCAATTGGCGAACGATTAACATCCAACGCCCCTTATAGGCGTGTCTAACAAAAACATGTTGTTCCTAAAACAATCATTATTACTATTTATATAATATCACATTATAACAAACATTTTCATCATTCATATTACATCAATGCACTGTTGGGATATGTTATTAAACATCCTGAAGTTTATCCACATATCGATCCCCATTTTTATATATTTATAAAGCCTTTTGAATGACTTTACTATTTGTTTATCCCTGTATATATTACCTGTATATATTCATTTGTGTATATACTGTATATGCGCATCTAATGGCTATACTCATATTAGATCTCTATTTTCACCGTTATTTCTTTAGTGGTGATCTTTTCCTTTTTGTAATCTTCTATCAATTTTGTCTTATTGTTCCGTTTATATATTATATTTAAATTGCAATGCTTATTTCAGTTGTTATAATTTATTGCTTAACTATTAGCCAATTATAATCTGGGTTTCTTGCTAATTTGTGGGTAGCCAATCCTAAATCAGATATTATCCTGAATGAGGCTTACGTAAATTTATCAAAGGATTTCTATTTGTTCTCATGAACATAAATGGGCCAATCCCCTGAAAATCAATAGGCCAATCTCCTTTTCTTATGTCGATTAGGATTACCGAGGCGTCTTTGGCACAGGATTTATCAAAAGATTTCTATTTGTTCTCGTAAGCCTCAATAGGCCAATCCCCTTTTACTATGCCAATTCTCGGCTAATGGGATAACTGAGGCCAAAGAACATCATTAGCATATATATATATATATATATATATATATATATATATGGCCAATTGAGTTGTTAAGAAACAACATCATAATCTTGATCTTCAACAAAAACGGCTCAGTTATCAGTTTACTAACCCACCATCTATTTAGTATCCACATACGTCATAAAGACATGTGAGTACAGCTATCCCATTAACCAATATCCCCTTGTCCACTACTTGTGGTTGTTTTTATTGTATTACATTTTTAATAAACCAGATTTTTAATCAAACTCAAGTTTAGTGGTAGCACCTTACATTTTTATCATCCATTTGTGGATACAAGTGTATATTTCCTGCTTATACACCTTCCTGTTGGGAACACCTGGAGTGGGTTAGCTGATACGCCCTTACGCAAAAATATCAGTCTGCTTCTACTAGCACATAAGCGTGCTTTCACGGAATAGTTACACCTGGCTGGGAGCACCTGGAGTGGGTGAGCTGATATGCCCTATGATATCAGTCTGTGTCTACTAGCACATTAGGGTGCTCTCATTAAATGTGAGTACCCATTAAGCATTTCCATACAGTTTATCAACATTTGTTTGGTTGTTCTACACATGAGGCGCCCCTCTGTTTTCTTTCTCATTCTATAGAAAGGAAATGGATTGAGTTAAGGACAGTGTAATGTGTGTAGAACAATAAGGTAGTTTGAGTCATATTAGTAGCCAACAATGGATCAGTATCAATATGTCAGCAAAGGGAATGGGTAGGGTTCTTGTAAGTTAAGGATAAGTTCTGTCATATTTATAAGGTGGGGTGGTGCCAGGGGGGTCGCCTCCTCAAGAGAGGTCATGTAGCAGTATTAGGTTAGGGAGGAGTTCGTAGTTATTATAAAGATGACATTAAAGGGACATTATACACTCATTTTTTCTTTGCATAAATGTTTTGTAGATGATCTATTTATATAGCCCATAAAGTTGTTTTTTAAAATAAATGTATAGTTTTGCTTATTTTTAAATAACATTGCTCTGATTTTCAGACTCCTAACCAAGCCCCAAAGTTTTATGTGAATACCGTCAGCTACCTTCTCCAGCTTGCTCCTGTTTGTGTAAAGGGTCTTTTCATATGCAAATGAAGGGGGAGGGGGGAGTGTCTTATTTCCCACTTGCAGTGGGCTTTCCAACTACCTTTTCAACAGAGCCAAACTGACAGCTTCTAAGTAAGTCTTTAAACCGTTCTATACTGGATTTTTATATCAGTATCTGGGCATCTTGTTCTTTATAGTAGAGTCTATTATATGCAGTTATATGAAAATGAGTGTATACTGTCTCTTTAAGGGTGGGTTCTACCTGTAGGAGGGTTAGAATCAGCCAGAGTATTGAGAGTGGGGGGAGTAATAGGAGGGTTGGTTAAGCAACATAAATACAGCCAATAGGAGGAGAGCTACTGAAATCCTATTAGCTGTTTAAAACAGACAATTGGATGAGAGCTACTGAAATCCTATTGGCTGGTTTGAACAGCCAATAGGATTTCAGAAGCTCTCATCCTATTGGTTGATTTGAATTTGAAGAATCAAATCAGCCAAAAGGAAGGCAAGGTACGCCATTTTGAAACAGCTACCTTCCATTCAACTTCAGTGTACGACGGTAACCGTATGAAGAGGATGCTCCGAGCAGGATGTCTTTGGCTTCCAGGATGGCTCTGCTCCGCGCCACCGGGATGAAGATAGAAGACGCCCCCAGGATGGATAAAGACTTCTAGCTGCCTGGATGGAGATGGATGTCCGGACTTCAGGAACCATGAGTAGATATTCTGGGGTTAGTTTTTTTCTTCTTCATTTTTTGGTGTGTTTTATTTTTTTAGATTAAGGCTTTGGGCTTTTTAAAAAAAGCTGAATGCCCTTTTAAGGCCAACAAAAAATAGCTGAATGTCCTTTTAAGGGCAATGCCCATACTTATGCCCCTTTAGGGGCAATGGGTAACTTTGATTTTTTTAGAGTTAGCTTTTTTTAATTTCGGGGATTTGGTTGGGGGATTGATTTTACTGTTGGGGTAACTTTGTATTTTTTTTACAGGTAAAAGAGCTATTTAACATAGGGCAATGCCCTACAAAAGACCCTTTTAAGGGCTATTGGTAGTTTATGGTAGGCTAGGGGGTGTTTTTATTTTGGGGGGCTTTTTATTTTTATAGGGCTATTAGATTAGGTGTAATTGTTTTTATTTTTGATAATTTTGTTTATTATTTTTGTAAGCTTAGTGTTTTTTATTTTTCGTAATTTAGTGTTTATTATTTTTTGTAATTTTAGATTTTTTTTCGCAGTGTTAGGTATTTTTAAATTTGTAATTTAGATTTCTTAATTGGTAGTTTTTTTTAATTTTATTAGAATAGTTATGTTAGGTTAATTTATAGTTTAAACTTAGTTTTTTTTTCACAGGTAAGTTTTTTATTTATTTTAAGATAGTTATATTGTAATTTTAATTTAAAGTTAGGGGGGTGTTAGGTATGGGGGTTAATAGTTTAATTTAGTGTTTTGCGATGTGGAGGGCTGGCGGTTTAGGGGTTAGTAGGTTTATTTAGTGGTGGTGATGTGGGAGGCCGGAGGTTTAGGGGATAATACATTTATTATAGTGTCGGCGATGTCGGGGAGCGGCGGATTAGGGGTTAATAGCTTTGTTATAGTATCGGGCAATGTCGGGGAGGGGCGGAATAGGGGTTAATAACTTTATTATAGTGGTGGTGATGTCAGGGAGCGACGGATTAGGGGTTAATAGCTTTATTTAGGTGTTGGTGATGTCGGGGCGGTGGATTAGGGGTGTTTAGACTAGGGGTTTATGTTAGGTTTAAACTTAAAGGGCCATAATGCCCAAATGTTTAAACACTTGAAAGTGATGCAGTATAGCTGTAAAAAGCTGACTAGAAAATATCACCTGAACATCTCTATGTAAAAAAGAAAGATATTTTACCTCAAAAGTTCCTCAGTAGCCACATCCCATTGTAAAGGATTTCTAAGCAGCATATTAGTATGTCTGTCCTGGGACAGCTGAAAGGATGAACCTCGTGCACTCTCATCTTATTTCACCAATCAGGTAAAGGAAGTTTACTATGAATTCTCATGTGAGTTAAGTCAAATCTCATGAGATCACAGTAAAAGAGTTCATGACCTCAGCACTGCTGATGCTGATTGGCTGCTGTTCATTTCTGCATTATTTTTTTTTCCCCGCAGCTGGGCAGCAGCTGAGTATAACTTTTTACACAGAACTTACTCTGCTGAGCTGAGGAACTTGTGAGGTAAAATATCTTCCATTTTTACATAGAGATGCTCAGGTGATATTTTCCTGTCATCTTTTTACAGTTATACTGCATCAGTTTCAAGTGATTTAGCATTAGAGTATTATGTCCCTTTAACTATTTTTTCCCCATAGACATCAATGGGGTTTCGTTACAGAGATTTTTCATTCCACACTTCAGGTGTTAGTTTTTTTTCTAACACTCTCTCCCCATTTATGTCTATGGGGGGAAAGCGTGCACGAGCAAATCAGCCCTTGGATTTTGTGCGGTATGGAGCTTAACCTCACCATATCGCACACACAAGGAGGCTTTTCAGTAACTTGTAATGGCAGCGCTATGGAAAGTGAAATAACGCAACTTTTTTCCCGTTATTTTCGCACCCTGTTTACGATATAGGATTAGGGGTTAATAGCTTTGTTATAGTGTTGGCGATGTCGGGGAGCAGCGGAATAGGGGTTAATAACTTTATTATAGTGTGGGCGATGTCGGGGCGGCAGATTAGGGGTTAATAACTTTATTTAGGTGTTGGCGATGTCGGGGGCGGCGGATTAGAGGTGTTTAGACTAGGGGTTTATGTTGGGGTGTTAGGTTTAAACATAACTTTTTTTCCCTATAGACATCAATGGGGTTGCGTTACAGAGATTTTTCATTCCGCACTTCAGGTGTTAGTTTTTTTTCTAACACTCTCTCCCTATTGATGTCTATGGGGGAAAGCATGCATGAGCATGTCAAATCAGCCCTTGGATTTTGTGCGGTATGGAGCTTAACGCCACCATATCGCACGAACAAGGAGGTTTTTCAGTAACTCATAATGGCAGCGCTATGGAGAGTGAAATAGCGCAACTCGTAATCTACCCGAAAAGAATCTTGAAAAAAAAAAAAGAACTGTAAAAAAAAGAATCTACAAAAGATTTTTGTTACATTCTGCCTAGACTTTTAAATACATGTTAAGCTTAAAACAAGGAAAAATGTGTTCAACGCTGTTATTTATTCTGCAAGACCTATTATATATAGGAAATAATTCAGTTGTTTCTTAACTTTATAAAATAAAATGCAATATAGAGCTGAAGGGAATCAAATGTTAATGTTATTCAGTATAACGCAGTTGTGAATTAATAATTTTATTAATTTTAAAATTCATATTTTTCCAAGAGGAATATACATTTAACTCCTTCAATGCCAAGCTCATTATTGTAACATGAGCCAGGATTGGGCTAGCTATTACCTATAACATTACTACATTAAACTAACATGCAAGGCAGTTTTCCCTTTATACCCTCTTACAACTGACATTCTATACTAATGTGCAGCCACTTGAGAGGTCATAGGGGAACCATCCCAAGCTGCAATCTATCTAACAATGCACAAGACAGAATGTGAAGCAGATCCCTCTGGTACCCAATATGATCCATCTGATTAACTTTAGCCACTGCATCAGTGCTACAATTTGTGATCAGTGCAGCATGTAGGGTCTCATGCAATCATGTACCTGCTATCTGGGGCTAAAAGTTAATCCGATCACTTCAGTAACAAATGCAAGTAATTACAATTCCTAGAGATTATCAATGCTTTGAGTAGAGGTGTAAGGACCACCAAGTCTGCATGTAAGGTCACAGGCAGCCATTTCTGATATTCTGACTAATACCAGAGATATATTAGAATGCCTTAGTAGCAAATGGTAGTAATCTGATTCTCTTTATCTACTGCAACAATACAACTATGATGTTATGTTGTGATCACGTCTGGGTAGTATGTAGATCCTCATTATCACGTCTGAAGTGGTTGCCATTCCAAAGTATTACAGATGGTTCAAGATCTTAATAATGTATTCATTACTGCAATCACAAGTAAATATGTCAGGATTAATATGGAGGCAATTAAAATTCCAGCCACGGAATTAAATCAGATCACTCATACTGTAGAAGGTGGTGAAAAAAAAAATCTACATACTCACATTCTAAGTTCACTCTTCCTATATTTACCACAACCCTTACTAAGCCTACAAGCACACTGGTCACCATAAATGCACTCTTTATTCTCAAGTTAATCATAGTCTTCCATGTTATCTTCAGTCGGGTTTAGTCATTCTACCCAGAATTACTTTTTCTCCCTAGGATCTCACAAACATTTCACAAGAATTGCTTGTGCAATGTTAAATGGCGACAGTATATGCTGTCGGCATTTAATGATGTCGGGTGGACATGATTTGCTACAGCGAATCATGACCGCCTAGCACTTGATAAATTGGCCCCTTAGTCTCAAGAATAACATTCAAAATATTGTTTCCATTGACCCACTGACTTTGTTAACTGCTCTGGATTTGGTGAGTTTCCCTGACCAATAGGATGAAAGTGGGGAGACTCTTTGTGTGCAGGCATAGCAGATGCCTGTTAAGGGAATTCAGGGTCTGGATCTGGTCTGCTTATAGTCTATGGCTTCTATAAGAATGAAAAGTATGAAGTCTGATTTGTTGCTGGACTCTCTCTAAGGCCCTCATTTGGCAGTGTAGAAGAGGTGTTGGGGGACTGATCCACCTGTGGATCCTATAATTTTATTTATAATGATCAAATATGGTCTATTTTTGGGATTGCTCTTCACCAATTAATTTGGGAGCAATGGGACTGAAAGACTTTGAACCTCTTGATATTAGATCTCACTATTTGCTTTATTGTGCACTGTATAGATGTTAGATTGATATGAATATAACTGTTGCCTCTACACATGATGACAGCATGAATCTCATAGATGCATTTTCAGTTTTTCAAATTATTGCTATAGCTTAAAGGGACAGTTCACCCAAAAATGTTCTCTTCTTTAATTTGTTCCCAATTATCCATTTTTCCTGCTGAAGTGTATTACATTTTTTATAAATAGCTCCATAGCCTTTATATTGACAGTTTAAATAGCTGATTTAGCCTGTAGAATCCCCACGCATACTGAAAGTTTCTATACCTAGGTATAGGCTATTGAATAACCATGTAAGCACAGTAAGCAGAAGAAATTACACTCACAGTGGGAGGTGGAAGAGATAAAGCTCTAAAATGTTCATTTTCAATTGTTCTTTCTAAGTATTGTACAGAGACATAGATAAGAAAGGGAAGCATTTGAGTGATAATATAACAAGATCTGATTTCACTGCAAGCTTAGCCTATTTTGATGGGCTGTGATTTCAAAGGGCAAATCCAGCTATTTGCAAAAAGAAGCATAAATGAGCATTTTTTCATACATTTTATACGCTGCAGCTGGTATAAAAAGTCATGGGGAACACATTCACGGAAAAACTATTTTATAATGAACTGTCCCTTTAATATCACAAAAATCTTACTAGTTTTATCTAACAGGACTGTATTCAATGCTCTCATTTAAAATGCTTACAGTCTGTTATTGTTACATGTCAAATACTAGCCTCAAGATTATTTTATATTTGATGTATAGCTTTAGATCTAGCTTTCCATGTGGATAATAATCTATGATTTTTTTTTGTTATCTGGATTTGTTAATTTCAGGTAATTTCCAGTAAACTATATTGATAGTAGCAAAACATTGTTTCCAGTTACCAGATAGGCATTATATTAGGAACAGGTGTGTGTGGTTATTTTTTGTAGTGTATATACATTTTACATATTTTGTTGTAGACACATCTCAAGAGTTGTAATCTTTCTCCTCTGTGTTTATCTGCAGAAGTATTTCCAATGATCTTAGCTTATTATGCCTGTACATAGGAGAAAGCAGTTGTATATTGGGTGAATCTGTTAGTACAGACATGTTGTAGTAGAAATGGAACCCTCCTTATCTAGACCCATCATGTGTTTTTACCTAGTTATTCTGATAACCCAGTGTTATACACTCATACTGGTCTTATCAACAATTACATTTTGGACAATTGCATGGGGATAAAGATAACACACCCAGGATCAAATTATAAGCAGCACGCTAGTTAGGGCGAGTGGCGATAACCAATATCCCACGCTAA
This sequence comes from Bombina bombina, assembly GCF_027579735.1. Taxonomy (NCBI): domain Eukaryota; kingdom Metazoa; phylum Chordata; class Amphibia; order Anura; family Bombinatoridae; genus Bombina; species Bombina bombina. Next base: position 582,617,343 of record NC_069504.1, read on the forward strand.
CTTTCAGGCTTTGAAAGTAAACGTGTTCACTCAAGCACAACCTAAATTTTTGCATGCTGGGTTAGTGTGAGTGTATGTGCATGAGTGTATATATGTGATTATACAAATGTATTTATGTGTTTACATGTGCATATTGGTATATATACATACATATATACACAGATATACACATGTATATACTCATATATAGACATATATATATATATATATATATATATATATATATATATATACACTTTGGAGCCCTTTCAACTCCAATACCTTTAAAAAAAATATACAACGTTAATGATTTTGTTACTATGTATTTACTGTAAGTAAATTACATTCCAATGTTCTTCACATAGTAGAAAATGTTCTTTGTATTTTTAAATATATATTCCTATATATATCTGTACTGTATATATCTATACTTGTATATATTCATATAGATCTATACGAACAGATATTATTTAAAAAAATAATCAGGGTGGATTTGATTTAAATCAAATCGATTTTAATGATTTAAATCACTCATGGTTATCTACATAAAGGTTTTATATTTGGAATAATACATTTTCTGATTTTTTCCCCCATTTATATCAGGAAATTACTGATTTGGTTATATACCTTTAGAAATACATAGATAATTATTAAATTATTGGGAGGGGAACTATTTCACATTTAATAAGTTAATCATTCATATTTGATCAACGTTTCAGCTGTATTTTATTGGAAGGAGAAAAATAATAATTTCTTTAATAATAACAATGTAAACCATTTTATTTAACTAAATAAAAACAAATATTATCTTAATAACAACAATTACATTGTTTTATTTAACTAAAACAATTCATTTTTACTGCTTGCCCCTCCCCCCTCACACTTTGGACCTTGTGCAGATCTGTTTCACTACAAACAATCTTTTATTCATTTAGTTTCTCAAAACGTAGTAAGGGGTTGATTCTGTGTACATAGAATTGCAGGGGAACTATGGGATTAAAGGGACAGTAAAGTCAAAATTAAACTTTCATGATTCAGATAGAACATGCAGTTTAAAACAACTTTCCAACGTACTTCTATTATCGCATTTGCTTTATTCTTTTGTTATCCTTGTTGATAAGCATACATAGGTAGGCTCATGAGCAGCTTGCACTCATGGGAGCTAGCTGCTTATTAGTGGCTGCACGTATATGTCGCTTGTCATTGACTTACCAATGTGTTCAGCTAGCGCCCAGTAGTGTATTGCTGCTCCTTCAACAAAGGATACCAAAAGAATGAACAAATATGATAATAGAAGTAAATTGGAAAGATGTTTAAAGTTGTATGATCTATCTAAATCATAAAACAAACAAAACATTGGGTTTATGCTCCTTTATTTCTTAACTTTGTATGTTTATTTTAGAACATTTTTGCTGTGAAGAAGATGCGTGTTATTTCTGCAAATTCACAGTTTTGAGACCTACAGGATGAATAAGCTTCGGATTACGATGTTTCTTTAATAGATTTTTCCTCAAAAAGAATTTTATTTAAAATAAATCCACTTTAAATAAAAAAAATAAGATTGAGATAAAAAGAAAAATAAGATTTAAATATTGTGCCAACGCTAAGTTGCACATGTATTATTAAGTTGGAAGAAATCGCTTAGCGTATGTGTATGGGTGTATATATGTGTTTATATGTGCATATAAGTACAGTATATACATTCATATATACACAAGTATATACGCAAGTATATATATATACTTACGTATATACTTGTGTATATATGAATGTATATACTGTAAAATATAAACTTTAAAATATTTACAGTAAATACACAGTAAAGCACAGTATAAAATATTAAAATTTATTCTTTAAAGGTATTTAAGTGGAAAGGGCTCCAAAGTGTTTGTGTATATATAGTATATATATATATATATATATATATATATATATATATATATATATATATATATATATAGTATAGTATAGTATATATACACATACACTTTGGAGCCCTTTCCACTTAAATACCTTTAAAGAAAAAAAAAATTTTTATACTGTGCTTTACTGTGTATTTACTGTAAATATTTTAAATTCCAATGTTCTTCACATAGTAGAAAATGTTCTTTGCATTTTAAACATATATCTGTACATATCTATTTTTTATTGTGTGTCTATCTTGCATGCATTTTCATAATTATTATAATTTTCTAGTATCATTATGTTTTTTTAAAGAAACAATTAGTTTGGTTCACTATTATAAATCTAATTTTATTTTATTATGATTGGTTAAGTAAATGAAAGGGGTGCAGCAGCCTTTTTGTTTAACAACATCTGTATCTCAAATGCAAAGACAAATAAAAGTTGATTCTATTAATATTTTTTAGTTAATTAGAACAGCAATGTAAGGAGGAATTTGTAATATTCTAATTGTAATTTGTGGTGTTTTAAAGGGCCATTATACACTCATTTTTTCTTTGCATAAATGTTTTGTAGATGATCTATTTATAAAGCCCATAAAGTTTTTTTTTTTTTTAAATGTATAGTTTTGCTTATTTTTAAATAACATTGCTCTGATTTTCAGACTCCTAAACAAGCCCCAAAGCTTTATTTGAATACCGTCAGCTACCTTCTCCAGCTTGCTCCTCTTTGTGTAAAGGGTCTTTTCATATGCAAAAGAAGGGGGAGGGGGGAGTGTCTTATTTCCCACTTGCAGTGGGCTTTCCAACTACCTTTTCAACAGAGCTAAACTGAAAGCTTCTAAGTATGTTTTTAAACCATTTTATACTGGATTTTTATATCAGTCTCTGTGCATCTTATTCTTTATAGTAGTGTCTATTACATGCAGTTATATAAAAATGAGTGTATACTGTCCCTTTAAGTTTAGAGCTAAATCTGTATTTTCAACTTTGTCTTATTTCATACAAAATAGCAATACACTAGTTGTGTGTTGAAAAACATAATTTATGTAAGAACTTACCTGATAAATTCATTTCTTTCATATTAACAAGAGTCCATGAGCTAGTGACGTATGGGATATACATTCCTACCAGGAGGGGCAAAGTTTCCCAAACCTTAAAATGCCTATAAATACACCCCTCACCACACCCACAAATCAGTTTAACGAATAGCCAAGAAGTGGGGTGATAAGAAAAAAAGTGCGAAGCATATAAAATAAGGAATTGGAATAATTGTGCTTTATACAAAAAAATCATAACCACCACAAAAAAGGGTGGGCCTCATGGACTCTTGTTAATATGAAAGAAATGAATTTATCAGGTAAGTTCTTACATAAATTATGTTTTCTTTCATGTAATTAACAAGAGTCCATGAGCTAGTGACGTATGGGATAATGACTACCCAAGATGTGGATCTTTCCACACAAGAGTCACTAGAGAGGGAGGGATAAAATAAAGACAGCCAATTCCTGCTGAAAATAATCCACACCCAAAATAAAGTTTAACAAAAAACATAAGCAGAAGATTCAAACTGAAACCGCTGCCTGAAGAACTTTTCTACCAAAAACTGCTTCAGAAGAAGAAAATACATCAAAATGGTAGAATTTAGTAAAAGTATGCAAAGAGGACCAAGTTGCTGCTTTGCAGATCTGGTCAACCGAAGCTTCATTCCTAAACGCCCAGGAAGTAGATACTGACCTAGTAGAATGAGCTGTAATTCTCTGAGGCGGAATTTTACCCGACTCAACATAGGCAAGATGAATTAAAGATTTCAACCAAGATGCCAAAGAAATGGCAGAAGCTTTCTGGCCTTTCCTAGAACCGGAAAAGATAACAAATAGACTAGAAGTCTTACAGAAAGATTTCGTAGCTTCAACATAATATTTCAAAGCTCTAACAACATCCAAAGAATGCAACGATTTCTCCTTAGAATTCTTAGGATTAGGACATAATGAAGGAACCACAATTTCTCTACTAATGTTGTTGGAATTCACAACTTTAGGTAAAATTCAAAAGAAGTTCGCAACACCGCCTTATCCTGATGAAGAATCAGAAAAGGAGACTCACAAGAAAGAGCAGATAATTCAGAAACTCTTCTGGTAGAAGAGATGGCCAAAAGGAACAAAACTTTCCAAGAAAGTAATTTAATATCCAATGAATGCATAGGTTCAAATGGAGGAGCTTGAAGAGCCCCCAGAACCAAATTCAAACTCCAGGAGGAGAAATTGACTTAATGACAGGCTTCATACGAACCAAAGCTTGTACAAAACAATGAATATCAGGAAGAATAGCAATCTTTCTGTGAAAAAGAACAGAAAGAGCAGAGATTTGACCTTTCAAGGAACTTGCGGACAAACCCTTATCTAAACCATCCTGAAGAAATTGTAATATTCTCGGTATTCTAAAAGAATGCCAAGAAAAAAGATGAGAAAGACACCAAGAAATATAAGTCTTCCAGACTCTATAATATATCTCTCTGGATACAAATTTACGAGCCTGTAACATAGTATTAATCACAGAGTCAGAGAAACCTCTTTGACCAAGAATCAAGCGTTCAATCTCCATACCTTTAAATTTAAGGATTTCAGATCCTGATGGAAAAAAGGACCTTGAGACAAAAGGTCTGGTCTTAACGGAAGAGTCCACGGTTGGCAAGAGGCCATCCGGACAAGATCCGCATACCAAAACCTGTGAGGCCATGCCGGAGCTACCAGCAGAACAAACGAGCATTCCTTCAGAATCTTGGAGATTACTCTTGGAAGAAGAACTAGAGGCGGAAAGATATAGGCAGGATGATACTTCCAAGGAAGTGAAAATACATCCACTGCCTCCGCCTGAAGATCCCGGGATCTAGACAGATACCTGGGAAGTTTCTTGTTTAGATGAGAAGCCATCAGATCTATTTCTGGAAGTTCCCACATTTGAACAATCTGAAGAAATACCTCTGGGTGAAGAGACCATTCGCCCGGATGCAACGTTTGGCGACTGAGATAATCCGCTTTCCAATTGTCCATACCTGGGATATAAACCGCAGAGATTAGACAGGAGCTGGATTCCGCCCAAACCAAAATTCGAGATACTTCTTTCATAGCCAGAGGACTGTGAGTCCCTCCTTGATGATTGATGTATGCCACAGTTGTGACATTGTCTTATCTGAAAACAATGAACAACTCTCTCTTCAGAAGAGGCCAAGACTGAAGAGCTCTGAAAATTGCACGGAGTTCCAAAAGATTGATCGGAAATCTCACCTCCTGAGATTCCCAAACCCCTTGTGCCGTCAGAGACCCCCACACAGCTCCCCAACCTGTAAGACTTGAATCTGTTGAGATTATAGTCCAGGTCGGAAGAACAAAGAAGCCCCCTGAACTAAACGATGGTGATCTGTCCACCATGTCAGAGAGTGTCGTAAAATCGGTTTAAAGATATTAATTGAGATATCTTTGAGTAATCCCTGCAACATTGGTTCAGCATACAGAGCTGAAGAGGTCGCATGTGAAAACGAGCAAAGGAGATCGCATCTGATGCGGCAGTCCTAAGACCCAACATTTCCATGCATAAGGCTACCAAAGGGAATGATTGTGACTGAAGGTTTTGACAAGCTGATATCAATGTTAAACTTCTCTTGTCTGACAAGGACAGAGTCATAGACACTGAATTTATCTAGAAACCTAAAAAGGTTACCCTTGTCTGAGGAATCAATGAACTGAATGGTAAATTGATCCTCCAACCATGAACTTGAAGAAACAACACAAGTCGATTCGTATGAGATTCTTCGAAAATGAGAAGACTGAGCAAGTACCAAGATATCGTCCAAATAAGGAAATACCAAAACCCTATTCTCTGATTACAGAAGAAGGGCACCGAGAACCTTTGAAAAAAATTCTTGGAACTGAGGCTAGACCAAACAGTAGAGCCACAAAACTGGTAATGCTTGTCTAAAAAGAGAATCTCAGACACTAAAAGTGATCTGGATGAATCGGAATATGCAGATACACATCCTGTAAATCTATTGTAGACATATAATGCCCTTGCTAAACAAAAGGCAGGATAGTCCTACAGTAACCATCTTGAATGTTGGTATCCTAACATAACGATTCAATAATGATAGATCCAGAACTGGTCTGAAGGAATTGACCTTCTTTGGTACAATGAAGAGATAAAATAAAACCCCAGCCCCTGTTCCAGAACTGGAACTGGCATAAATACTCCAGCCAACTCTAGATCTGAAACACATTTCAGAAATGCTGAGCCTTGCTGTGTCAACTGGGACACGGGAAAGAAAAGAATCTCTTAGCAGGAGGCCTTAACTTGAAGCCAATTCTGTACCTTTCTGAAACAATGTTTCTGAAACCAGAGATTAAGAACGGAATTGATCCAAATTTCTTTGAAGAAAACATAATCTGCCCCATACCAGCTGAGCTGGAATAAGGGCCGCACCTTCATAGGTACTTAGGAGCTGACTATAGGTTTCTATAAGGCTTGGATATATTCCAAACTGGAAATAGTTTCCAAACTGATACCGCTCCTGAGGATGAAGGATCAGGCTTTTGTTCCTTGTTGTGAGGAAAGGAACGAAATGATTATTTACCCTGGAAAGAAAGGGAAAGCAAAGTTGACTTAGAAGACATGTCAGCATTCCAAGTTTAATCCATAAAGCTTTTCTAGCTAAAATAGCTAGAGACATATACCTGACATCAACTCTAATGATATCAAAAGATGGTATCACCAATAAAATAATTAGCATGTTATAGAATAATAATAATGCTATAAAATTATGATCTGTTACCTGTTGCGCTAAAGCTTCTAACCAAAAAGTTGAAGCTGCAGCAACATCCGCTAAAAATATAGCAGGTCTAAGAAGATTACCTGAACATAAGTAAGCTTTTCTTAGAAAAGATTCAATTTTCCTATCTAAAGGATCCTTAAATGAAGTACTATCTGCCATAGGAATAGTAGTACATTAGCAGGAGTAGAGACAGCCCCATAACCTTAGGGATTTTTGTCCCAAAAAAACTCTAATCTGTCAGATGGCACAGGATATAATTTGCTTAAACGTCTAGAAGGAGTAAATAAATTACCCAAATTATTCCATTCCCTGGAAAATACTTCAGAAATAGCATCAGGGAGATAAAACACTTCTGGAATAACTACAGGAGATTTAAAAACCTTATTTAAACGTTTACATTTAGTATCAAGAGGACCAGAATCCTCTATTTCTAATGCAAATAACACTTCTTTAAGTAAAGAACGAATAAATTCCATCTTGAACAAATACAAAGATTTATCAGCATCAACCTCTGAGACAGAAACCTCTGAACCAGAGGAACCATTATCAGTATCAGAATGATGACGTTCATTTAAAAATTCATCTGAAAAAAAGAGAAGTTTTAAAAGACTTTTATGTATACTAGAAGGAGAAATAACAGACATAGCCTTCTTAATGGATTTAAAAAATAAAATCTCTTATGTTATCAGGAACACTCTGAAAATTAGATGTTGACGGACAGCAACAGGTAATTTAATAGTACTAAAGGAAATTTTATCTGCATTAATAAGTTTGACATGACATGCAATACAAATAACAGCTGGAGAAACAGATACCAAAAGTTTATAGCAGACTTAGCTTGGTAGCTCCAGCACTGTGCAGTAATTTTCCTGTAGTATCTTCTGACTCAGTTGCAACGTGGAACATCTTGCAATATGTAAAAGAAAAAAACAACATATAAAGCAAAATTGATCAAATTCCTTAAATGACAGTTTCAGGAATGGGAAAAAAATGCCAGTGAACAAGCTTCTAGCAACCAGAAGCAATAAATAAAGAGACTTAAATAATGTGGAGACAAAAATGACGCCCATATTTTTTAGCGCCAAAAAAGACGCCCACATTATTTGGCGCCTAAAATGTTTTTGGCGCCAAAAATGACGCCACATCCGGAACGCCGACATCTTTGACGCAAAATAACGTCAAAAAATGACGCAACTTCCGGCGACACGTATGACGCCGGAAACGGAAAAGAATTTTTGCGCCAAAAAAGTCAGCGCCAAGAATGACGCAATAAAATGAAGCATTTTCAGCCCCCGCGAGCCTAACAGCCCACAGGGAAAAAAGTCAAATTTTTGAGGTAAGAAAAAATATGAAAATTCAATGCATAATCCCAAATATGAAACTGACTGTCTGGAAATAAGGAAAGTTGAACATTCTGAGTCAAGGCAAATAAATGTTTGAATACATATATTTAGAACTTTATAAATAAAGTGCCCAACCATAGCTTAGAGTGTCACAGAAAATAAGACTTACTTACCCCAGGACACTCATCTACATGTTTGTAGAAAGCCAAACCAGTACTGAAACGAGAATCAGCAGAGGTAATGGTATATATAAGAGTATATCGTCGATCTGAAAAGGGAGGTAAGAGATGAATCTCTACGACCGATAACAGAGAACCTTATGAAATAGACCCCGTAGAAGGAGATCACTGCATTCAATAGGCAATACTCTCTTCACATCCCTCTGACATTCACTGCACGCTGAGAGGAAAACCGGGCTCCAACTTGCTGCGGAGCGCATATCAACGTAGAATCTAGCACAAACTTACTTCACCACCTCCCTTGGAGGCAAAGTTTGTAAAACTGATTTGTGGGTGTGGTGAGGGGTGTATTTATAGGCATTTTAAGGTTTGGGAAACTTTGCCCCTCCTGGTAGGAATGTATATCCCATACGTCACTAGCTCATGGACTCTTGTTAATTACATGAAAGAAAAGAGATTATGAGGTCATAGGTTGTTTACTGGGCTTTAGTGAGAGAAATCCCTTCTTTTCACCATCATATTCTTTTTATATAACTGAATTTGCTTAGTACTATTTTTATCTAATGTAACAAGCTTGATTTACCATATGGGTTTCATTCTATAACCATTCTATAACCCTGTTTTATATTTTATAAAGTATACTAAAACTAAAGCTTGATAATTTACTTATGTAAATATTGTATGCATAAGTTATAACTCTTCTGGTAATTTGTTCTTATAGATTTAACTTCAATTTTCCGTATTTTTTTTTTTTTTTGAGAACTAATAAGATTGATTATTAAAAAAACAACAAATAATTGTCATTGACATACAAAGCCCCCAACAACACTGGACCCTGCTTTATCTCTTCTTTGTTTGCACATACTCACCCGTCGCTTATTTTTGCCCAATAACTGCTTGTACCACCTTTCAGCTGTTGAACTGCTTACTCGCTATATTCTGTAGGCCACAAGATTTCAGAGCTAAACACATTCCCTAATGACGTCTGTTACGTGATAGATAACTTGCAGTGACATAATTCTACTGTTTTCTTGAACCAGATTGCTTACCTTATCTGCTAATTTTCTCTTTAAACATATAAGTTCACACACATAACTTTCCAAAAGGTAACTCATGAACAGGGTATTTTTTCCTTTTATTATTCATGGAATTGTCTTTATTTTTGTTTATTCATTGTTGTTTTCATGACATGATGATACCTCTCAAAATTCCAAATGTAAAAAACTAGGACCAGGTGGTGGATGTAAAGTCAGGTCAAGTCAATAGGTGTGGCTGGCCCACACAGATTTTTTTGGGGGGATGTGGCTGGTTAGCCAAAGAGAATTGTCAAAGTAGTAAATGGTAGAGGCTGGTGTAAGTCATGGGCAGGGATGGCACCACCATGGACATTGGAAGAGAAGTTTGTGCTTTGGTTAAACAAGGTTATCTGAAGGAGTATATGTTCATTTTCACTTTCAGTGGACCTGGTCTAAGGTATATACCTAATTTTGGTTTTCATTTTATTAAACTTTTATCTGCCCATTGACTTAAATCTATTTATACTGCATTTTGCATAATCCAAGCAGACTCACAAACGGAACTGCAGCCTCTGATCCTTTTTAGTTTAACTGATACCACTGAGACACATTTAGAATATAACCAGTCAGTCCCTGTTTGAACATTACAGCTGTCTTGGGTGGGGCAGCAGACATCTGGTCCATGGGGAATCCCATCAGTGTTCTAGAAGCAGCACTCTACTTTATGAAAAGATTCAGAGGTCAAGGGCAAATTATTGACACATTCACCACTTCCTCTCCTTATTTTGTTTTCCAGGGCAAAAGTGTCTGTACTGTCTCTTATAAAACTAAAGAACAATTATATACAGGTTATATGTAAGTTGAAAACCAGGTTTGTTAAGACTAAGGAACAGGAACCACAAGTGAGTCCATCCACTGCCATTCATGTGGCTTTTATTTGGGCCACTTATGTTATATCTTTGTGGTTTCAGTGTATGTTATTTTAAATATATGTAGACATTTATATTGATAACCAAATAATGATGTTCAGCCTATTTGTGGGAAACATATTTGTATTTTGTTTATTTTTTTACATTCACATTTTTGTCAAGTGAAAGAACATTTAATTTCTAATGTGTAGTAGAATAGGGATAAGTGTGACCTAATTATAAAGAAATAAATGTAACACAATAGAAAAGGAGAAGGGGTAAACTGGAGAACAAAATGTAAAAAATGAGAAAGCAATAATAGATGTAAAAAAAAAGTAGATTTTGGCCAAGATTCTCTAAAGCTGTGTGAGCAAGGAAGAATCTTTAAAAAGATCTGTCAGTGCTACAAGGTCCTTCATAGTATTTTTAATAGCAAATTTTACCATCATAGCTGTAGGTCTCTACATTACTGTATGCAAAGGAGAGACACATTGCAGTATAGAAATCAATACAATTAGCAGTTCATATTGAAAACACAAAGTTTTGTATAAAGAGTTTACTTCAAATTAAACATTTAAACTACACAGTCAAATTTACACCTGTTAGTCTCACTGTTTTATTTTTTGAAATGTAAGATAGTAAGTTTGTCTGAAAATATGCAAAGCAAATATTGCACTTAAAATGAATAAGTGCCCTGTATCTAAAAATACTCTTAAAAACAGGGGCACTTTAATTCATTAAACTTTATAATGAAGCTTTGTTTTTAAAATACTTACCTTTGCTTTATGGAAAGCAGACCTGTAATCCTCCGTCCGCAGCTCCTGCTGTAGTTAGCAGATCAATGACGAATCCGGCTTCCTCCAATCATTGAGTGCCTCATGAGCTGGATGCCAAAAGGGGCACACATTGATTGGAGGAAGCTGGATTCATCATTGATCTGCTAACTACAGCAGGAGCTGCAGGTGATAGCAGGTCTGCTTTCCATAAAGCAAAGGTAAGTATTTTAAAAATGAAGCTTCATTATTAATGAATTAAAGTGTATTTTTTAAAAATGGGCACTTATTCATTAAACTTTACATTCACTTTAAAATTTTTGATTTGCATGTGTTTAAAAAAAATAATTCTGCTCCCTGATACAATTACTCTTCACTTCAAAATTCTTCATTCCAAAAAGACTTTCAGGTTAACCCCCTATTTATTAGAGAATTTAATAAGGTCTGCTAATGTGAGGCTCAGCATGATGATCTCATTCCACACTAGTGAATTTTAGAGAATTAGGTTTATTGAAATAAGTGTTTGAAGACTGAAAAACAACAGAAACAACAAAAGGCAGAGTAATAATGGGTGTAGAAGTGGAAGAAAATGAACTCGGAAGTGTAGTGAAGAGGAAAATCTATTGGGAGAAAATCAATAAACAGAAAGTGAGCAGAAAGTTTTCATAGAGGCCTGAGAGAGAACAAATTATAAGTAGCCTGCAGCAAGTGTGCTAAGGTAGAGGAGACAAGGGAAGGCAGAGGGTTAAATGAAGATAAAATAACAAAACACCATCAATTCACTTAGGTCTGAGGAAAGAATATTTATTCCAGCAAAGAAATATAACGTATAAAGATGAGTGGTTCAATACTATACCATTTTCAGTTAATGTGTATCACAGGATACTATGTAGGCCTGCAGTGATAAATGTTAGGTTAAATTCAAGCTATATTACCACTAGGAATGGTCGAAAGTGCTGAAAGTGTAATTCGTTTGGTAGAAGGAATAGTCCTGTGGACATTGGTTTTGGACAATCTAATGTTGATAAGAATGAAAATCTATTAAAATTCGGTAATCGAATGATATTTCCAGTTTTCAAATATTTCTTTAGTTTTCAAATGTTCATAATTAGATTGAATATTCACATTCGAAATTTCAGAAGTTCAGTAGTTCATGTGTTAGATAATTTAGTAAGTTTATACATAATAGATACAAATATATAATTTAGAATGTTTGTATTTTGAATATTGCATAATTTGAATATTACATTTAAAGAGAGCATCAGAAATACTATTACAAATATATTAAATCAATTTTTTTTAACTCGAATATTGCATAATTCGAATCGAATTATTAGAAAAATGCGAATTGAATATTACATTTAAATATATTATTAGAAATACTTTTACATTAAATGAATGTTAGAATGTTGTACAAACATTTAAAAATCGAAGCGTATGAAATTCATTTTTCAAATGTTGCATCCCTAATTACCACATTAGTTTGCTGCTCATTCTATACATCAAACTAAAGACACAGGTAGAGAAGATTGTGACCTACAGGTGGGGTAAAGTAGTATATATATATATATATTTTTTTTTTAAATAAAATATTAATTAAAAAGTTTGGATTTTGAAATTCTGGATTTGGGGGATTTGTACATATATCAGTATCAACAAAAGAAGAATTAGAAATAAGAAAACTCGTAATTGGGAAATCAAACTTCTCGCATTTGTCACCTCTACATAAGTTTCATATTTATGTAACCTACTACAATATACATTGTTTTGTAAAAAAAAACAACCAACCAAACCAACATGAAAACTGTGTATATTCATCAAATTTGTCCATTTCACATGAGATAAATGGGACATTTATTTACAAGAATAATACATTAAGATGTTAGACATATTTTGGATTAAAAAAAGGTCAGCGTCAAGGGGGAGAGCCATTGGGATTCGTTCTGCTTCTTCTTCTTAAAATGTTACTCAATAATTGTTTTTTATGTTGTTTGCATCACAAAAAAAATGTGTTAATCGATATATTGATGTTGGAGAAGTGTCTTCTTCAATTGTTTATTGTTTATTTTGTTTGTGTAAAATAAAACTGGTTGAAAAAAAATAATAATTGTCTACCAAGTTCAGAGAATGCTGATACACCGCAAGTAAAAGTCAATGTAAGGAAAATAGTTAAGAAAAGCAAACTTATTTACTTTAGCCCCACAGCAGGTATAGTTGTGGTAATTTAAAGGGCCATTAAATTGCTGAGCACAACTACAAAAGAATGGTCACTACTCCTATTTTAACCCCTTAATGACCACAGCACTTTTCCATTTTCTGTCCGTTTGGGACCAAGGCTAATTTTACATTTTTGAGGTGTTTGTGTTTAGCTGTAATTTTCCTCTTACTCATTTACTGTACCCACACATATTATATACCGTTTTTCTCGCCATTAAATGGACTTTCTAAAGATACCATTATTTTCATCATATCTTTACTATATCATCATAATTTACTATAATTTTTTTTTATAAAATATGATAAAAACATGGAAAAAAACACACCTTTTCTAACTTTGACCCCCAAAATCTGTTACACATCTACAACCACCAAAAAACACCCATGCTAAATAGTTTTTAAATTTTGTCCTGATTTTAGAAATACCCAATGTTTACATGTTCTTTGCTTTTTTTTGTAAACTATAGGGCCATAAATACAATTTGTGCAATTATGGCATAAATGGTTGTAAATTCTTCTCTGGGATCCCCTTTGTTCAGAAATAGCAGACATATATGACTTTGGCGTTGCTTTTTGGTAATTAGAAGGCCGCTAAATGCCACTGCGCACCACACGTGTATTATGCCCAGCAGTGAAGGGGTTAATTAGGGAGCATGTAGGGAGCTTTTTGGGGTAGTTTTAGCTTTAGTGTAGTATAGTAGACAACCCCAAGTATTGATCTAGGCCAATTTTGGTATATTTCATGCCACCATTTCACCGCCAAATGCGATAGGTTTCTCACTGAAATTATTTACAAACAGCTTGTGCAATTATGGCACAAATGGTTGTACATGCTTCTCTGGGATCCCCTTTGTTCAGAAATAGCAGACATATATGGCTTTGGCATTGCTTTTTGGTAATTAGAAGGCCTCTAAATGCCACTGCGCATCACACGTGTATTATGGCTAGCAGTGAAGGGGTTAATTATGTAGCTTGTAGGGAGCTTGCAGGGTTAATTTTATCTTTAGTGTAGAGCTCAGCCTCCCACCTGAAACATCAGACCCCCTGATCCCTCCCAAACAGCTCTCTTCCCTCCCCCACCCCACAATTGTCCCCGCCATCTTAAGTACTGGCAGAAACTCTGCCAGTACTAAAATAAAAGGTATTTGGCCCTTTTTTTTTAAAAAAGAAGCATATTTACATATGCTGATGTGTAGGATCCCCCCTTAGACCCCAACCTCACTGATCCCCCACCAAACAGCTCTCTAACCCTTCCCCTCTGCCTTAATGGGCGCCATCTTGGGTACTGGCAGCTGTCTGCCAGTACCCAGTTTTGTAAAAAAATGTGCCTTTTTTTAAAAAAAATTACCTTTTCTGTAGTGTAGCTTTCCCCCCCACCAAGACCAACCCCCAACCCCTTCCAGATCCCTTAGATTACATTTTTAATATTTAAATTTTATACGTTTTTTCTACTTTTTTTTTTCTGTAGTGTAGCGGTTCCCACCCGCTCCCGCCCCGTGCACGCGCCCGCCCACCACCCCCCGTGCACGCGCGCGCGCTCCTGTGCGCGTGCCCGTAGGTCCCGCCCCCGCCCCCTCCACTCCACACAGAGCATCGATGGCCGCCCACCCGCCTCCCACGTAAGCTCCCACCCACCAACGATACCGGCCATCGATGTCCGGTGCAGAGAGGGCCACAGAGTGGCTCTCTCTGCATCGGATGGCCAAGGGGGGTTATTGCAGGATGCCTCCATATCGAGGCATCACTGCAATAACCGGAAAGCAGCTGGAAGCGAGCAGGATCGCTTCCAGCTGCTTTCCAGACCAAGGACGTACGCCACACGTCCTCGGTCATTAACTGTATTTTTTTTGAGGACGTGTGGTGTACGTCCTTGGTCGTTAAGGGGTTAAAAGGGCAGTTTACTAGAAAATTGTCTCCCCTTTAATGTATTCCCAATGATCCATTTAACCTGCTGGTGTGAATTCAATTGTTTACAAGTAGCTCGTTTACCCTTATTTCGGCATTTGAAATAGCTGATTTAGCTTGTGGTATGCACACCTAGACTGAAAGTTTCTGGACTTAATGGAACTGTTTACACCAAGTTTCATATAACTGCATATAATAGACACTAATATAAAGAAGAATATGCACAGATACTGATATAAAAATCCAGTATAAAACCTTTTAAAAACTTACTTTGGAGCTCCCAGTTTAGCACTGTTGATGAGGTTAGGCTGGGAAAGCAAGAAGAGAAGACACTCCCCCCTCCCCTGCATATGAAAAGACCCATTATACAAACAGGAGCAAGCAGGAATCTGTAGACTTCAGTTTACATCTGATACTTTAGGGCTTGGTTAGGAGTCTAAAATCAGGGCAATGTTATTAAAAAAATAAGCAAAACTATACAATGTTACAAAAGCACTCCAAGATGGGCTATATAAATGGATCATTTATGCAAAGAAAAATCTAGTGTACAATGTCCCTTTAAGTCCAGTCTATTGACAGGCAATATAAACACAGCCAGCAGAATACATTACTCCTGGGGGGTGTAGAAGATAACTTGTAAAATGATAGCTTGGTTTATTGGGATTTGGTTTACCAACAGATAGAAGATAAGGAAGCAAGTGTGTGTAGACAAAGTGATAACATAATGAAATCTCATTTTACCTGCAAGCTCCACCCATTTTAATAGGCTATGGTTTTAAAGCACAAACCCATCAATTTCATACACACAAATAAACCTGAGAATGCAATTTTTTATACATTTTATACTCTGAAACTGGTATAACAAGTCATTGGAAATACATTTTTACAGCATACTGTCCCTTTAATACCTTAAATGTGCCTGATGCTGAAACTTCGCCTCTTTATATTGAGCTCTACTATTTTGGAGCATAGGTATTTGCTTTGACAAAAGCAGTGCACACTCACAGATCAATGATTCTGCTTTTTTGACAGCTGTATTATTTAGTTAGTGTATATTATACAGTGTGTAAGCTTTTTAGTTCTGCAATTCTTTACACAAATAAACTTGCACAAAATATATTAAAAAAGCACTAGTGATATAGAACAAGGCAGCCACTACAAACATGTAAAGCTCCTTCTCTGTAAAGTGCATGCTAACCTGAAGAAGATTATTCAATTGTTAAAAAGCCTGAAATCTCACTAATACTATATAATAAAAGGTCAGGTATGTTTGTCCGAAGCGGTCATGGACAAACATACCTGGCCGTTGACGCCGTAACGAAGGATCAGTCAGTGAGGATCAGACAGCAGAGAGGGTGGGCGGGAGCGGGTGTGTGGGGGCGTGGGTGGATGTGGGCGGCCATGACCAGGCATGTTGGGGCGTGATGGGGCGTGACTGGATGGGAGCGGGCATGGTGGGAACGCTGCACTGCAGAAAATAGCCGCGTACACAGGCTTTAGGACTAGTCTGTAAATATTTATGTCACCGGGTGTGAGAATACCTGTGCTCCAAGATAGCAGCAGCAAATTTAAAAAAGGAGAACAGCTTTGATGAGAGCTGCAAGAACAGAAGGAAAATCAATAGCACAGTGAGTATTAACTATGCTATTGTAGCTGTGCCCAGCAGTTTAATGTCCTTTATTTGGCTAAATTCAATAAAACTAGTTTTTAAAATGACTTCTTGTTACAAGATCCATTGGTATTGTGAGATCCTCTGCAGAATTCCTAAAGCATCAAATTATAATGAAATCTCTGTAGCTCCCCTTGGTGCATTAATTACATTTTCAGATGACAATGTCACAAAAACTAATGTGAATAAAGTTATATTATACAAAATGGAATTAGTGTTTAATTACTGTTAGACCTTATGTTTGAATGCAAAAAAACTACAATTGGTATATTAAATATTTTGGATCTGTTACGAATGCAAAAAGATCTCCCTTCGGTCCATGAAAAAAAGCTGTCAAGGTTGAGGTCAGTAGGCATTTGCAGAAATGTTGATGATAAACAAAATAAATGATTTAAAAATAAATAAAATTTTATATTTTGTTAATTAAAATGATCTAAGAAAAAAAGTCACCCCATGCCACTACTATAAAGCTTACAAACACCTGCAAAGAGAATCCAGGCCATCATTACTAAATGAAGACAAGTGGTTATTATTTATTTTTCAGTTATATGGAATTCTAAAACAGACTTTACAAAAACAGGGATTCACTGATTTTATTAAAGGGATATCAAACACATTTTTTTTCCTTTCATGATTCAGACAGAGCACACATATAGAACCAATGACAAAAGGCATATATTGATGCAACATTCTCCCAATAATATTCTGGGATTGGTCTTTAGAGTGTTATTAATTAGACAATCCTTATAACCCCATACATAAACATTGTATTTCAAGCTTCTAAACTGGTCCAGAAAAATAGTCTATTCAGGCTGATTGGTAAATATACATTATAGGAGAATGCACAAGGCAGGTAAATATGAATATGTTTCATACAGTACATGCTAGAATATTGAAAGATGTATGAAACATTTGCTATATTAATCCCCATGAATGTCTGGCTACATCTGTACCTGAGTAATATTGAGGATGCAAATGCTGCTGGCAAATTGATGTGCCTACAATATTAGAAACACAGCACTGTCCAGCAGTAAATACACCTCTGAGAAAATGTTGCATAGGCAATAATATCATTGATGTAATGTGTTAGAGCTGAGGGTAAGTTATAAGAGTCAGGATAACATTAGTGTTCATCTTAAAGGGCCATAATACCCAAATGTTTAAACACTTAAGAGTGATGCAGTATAGCTGTAAAAAGCTGACTAGAAAATATCACCTGAACATCTCTATGTAAAAAAGAAAGATATTTTACCTCAAAAGTTCCTCAGTAGCCACATCCCATTGTCAAGGACTTCTAAGCAGCATATCAGTATGTCTGTCCCGGGACAGCCGAAGGATTGAGCCTCGTGCACTCTCATGTTATTTCCCTATTCAGCTTAAGGAAGTTTACTATGAAATCTCATGACAGTTAAGTCAAATCTCATGAGATCACATTAAAAGAGTTCATGACCTCAGCAGTGCTGATGCTGATTGGCTGCTGTTCATTTCTTCATTTTTTTTTTTTACCTGCAGCTGGGAGCAGCTGAGTATAACTTTTTACACAGAACTTACTCTGCTGAGCTGAGGAGATTGTGAGGTAAAATATCTTCCTTTTTTACATAGAGATGCTCAGGTGATATTTTCCTGTCAGCTTTTTACAGTTATACTGCATCAGTTTCAAGTGATTTAGCATATGAGTATTATGTCCCTTTAAGGTAAGATTTAGGGTTAGCTTTAGGTTGACAGCATCGGGTTAGTGGCATGGATGCTAGATACGACTATAACACATGGGCCTAGAGTCAATAAAATCAACTCATGAAACAAATATCTTCTGTAAACAAAAACTTGCAACATCAAATTTGTAGAATTCAAGGAGGATTTCTATCCACTTCTATCACACACATATGTGTTGTCTTTTCATTATAATCAATGGAGCGGCATCTATCTTGTAATCGTTCACCTATCAATGCACAGAACCCACTGTCTCACTGTAAAGGTTAACAGCATCACTAAACTGCCTGAAAACCCTTACAGAACAAACAAACTAAAGAGAAAAAACAAACTCCCTCTATGAAACAATGCACACTAAAATATGCAGAAAAGAAAACAAACACAATTAAAGGATAATAAAGTTAAAGCAAAAAATAAACTTTCATGATTCACACAAAGCATAACATTTTAAACAACTTTCTAATTTACATGTATTATCTAATTTGTTTCATTATTTTGGTCTCCATTGTTGAAAAGGATACTTAGGTATGTTCAGTAGCAGCAAGGAACTACTAGGAGATAGCTTCAACAAAAGATACCAACAAAATGAAGCAAATTGTATAACAAAAACAAATTGGAAGGTTTTTAAAAAATGTATGCTCTATATGAATCCCTTTAGAGGGTCATAAACCCCAATTTTTTTCATTAATGATTCAGTCATACCATGTAATTTTAAACAACTTTCTAATTTATTTCTATAATCAAATGTTAATTGTTGTCTAGTTATCTTTTGTTGAAAAATCTCAGGAGCCTAAATGTGTCTGAAACACTATATGACAGCAGTTTTGCAAGAATGTTAATCTTTTTTGTGAACACTAGATGACAGCACTATTTCTTGACATGTAGTGCTCCAGACACCTACCTAGATATCTCTTCAACAAAGAATATGATGGGAACAAAGCAAATTTGATAAGAGAAGTAAACTGGATATTAAATTTGGAATTTTATTGGAAATTAAAATTGTATGCTCTGAGGAATCACAAAAGAAAATGTTTGAGTTTCACATCGCTTTACGATAAATAAAAGAAACATAAAAATAAGACAGCGTTAAAGTAGCAAGACACAACCACAAAATGAGGGGCAATAGAGCCTATAAATTCCACATGCTCGGCACCCTGGAACAGCCATGGCGAGCAACTCATTCAAGTCTGCAAGATCGCTGAGACACCTTTTTAGCAAGACTACTTTTACATAAGTGGATTTGCAAGTGTGTTTCCGAAGTGTTGCATTTGTAATTATTGTTTTGTTCTGTAATACTAGCAGTTCCCATTTGATGAACACAATGTCATTTATTTGGCAGCTCATACAACTTTAAATGCTAATGTCAGGAGCGCCCACTTGATGAAACTGGAAAATATAGGTGAAACAAGAATCAATGAATTTTTAACATAATGTCTCCTTTACAACAATGTCCTTCTACAACCTTATGAGCATCTCCTTTACGACAATGTCCCTCTATACAACCTTATGAGCATCTCCTTTACAACAATGTCCCTCTATACAACCTTTTGAGCATCTCCTTTACAACAATGTCCCTCTATAACCTTATGAGCATCTCCTTTAGAACAATGTCCCTCTACAACCTTATGAGCATCTCCTTTACAACAAAGTTCCTCTATAACCTTATGAGGATCTCCTTTACAACAATGTCCCTCTACAACCCTATGAGCATCTCCTTTACAACAATGTTGCTCTATAACCTTATGAGGATCTCCTTTTGAACAATGTCCCTCTACAACATTATGAGCAACACTTTTACAACAATGTCCCTTTACAACCTTTATGATCATCTCCTTTACAACAATGTCCCTCTACAAACTTATGATCATCTCCTTTACAAAAATGTCTCTCTATACAACCTTATTAGCATCTCATTTTAAACAAAGTTCCTCTATAGAACCTTATTAGCATCTCTTTCACAACAATGTCTCTCTATACAACCTTATTAGCATCTCCTTTACAACAATGTCCCTCTACAACCTTATGATCATCTCCTTTACAACAATGTCTCTCTATACAACCTTATTAGTATCTATTTAACTACAATGTTCCTATACAACCTTATGATCATCTTCTTTACAACAATGTCTCTCTATACCACCTTATTAGCATCTCCTTTACAACAATGTCCCTCTATACAACCTTATGAGCGTCTCCTTTACAACAATGTCTCTCTATACAACCTTATTACATCTCCTTTACAACAATGTCCCTCTACAACCTTATGAGCATCTCCTTTACAACAAAGTCTCTCTATACAACCTTATTAGCATCTCCTTTACAACAATGTCCCTCTACAACATTATGATCATCTCCTTTACAACAATGCCCCTCTACAACCTTATGATCATATAATTTACAACAATGTCCCTCTACAACCTAATGAGCATCTCCTTTACAACAATGTCCCTCTACAACCTTATGATCATCTCCTTTACAACAATGTCCCTCTATACAACCTTATGAGCATCTCCTTTACAACAATGTCCCTCTACAACCTTATGAGTATCTCTTTTACAACTATGTCCCTCTACAACCTTATGAGCATCTCCTTTACAACAATGTCCCACTATACAACCTTATGCGCATCTCCTTTACA
This sequence comes from Bombina bombina, assembly GCF_027579735.1. Lineage (NCBI taxonomy): Eukaryota > Metazoa > Chordata > Amphibia > Anura > Bombinatoridae > Bombina > Bombina bombina. The sequence goes on from NC_069504.1 coordinate 582,638,406, forward strand.
ACAATGTCCCTCTACAACCTTATGAGGATCAACTTTATAACAATGTCCCTCTACAACCTTATGAGAATGTGTGAATCCAGGCCATGTTAATGTTAGAGTTCAGAGTTTATTAGTTACACAGACACACTCTGTTGACTAGTATTGCCAACTATTTGGTTAGAGGCCACATGAAACATATGACAGCTGTGAGAATAAGTAAATGGCAGGAAAATAGCAGAGAAAGACCCTCACCAATTCCTTCTTCTTCATACACTCCATCAGAACCACTAGCAGCTGGTGAGCCTGGTTACGGCTGTAGTTAAATGTTTTCTGGATGGTAACAAGAAGCTGATCACGGAGGGATTCATTGATTACCCTAAATACACACCAAGAGAATAGGTCAGAAAACTCCTTGCAATTAACCATTATCATTATATACAAACTGAATTAAATACTCATAAGGAGAGCCTACTGCAGAATAAAGCTGTAAAGATATATAGCAAAAAAGGATTACTAGTGATCAAGAAACATTTCAGCTCCATAAGTTTTAAAAATTGGGACTTTTAAGGTAAAACTGGAATTCTAAATATAAATAGAATGTGCCCTTTTACTTGGATTAAAACAAACATTTACCATATAAATATAAAATATATTAAGACGCTGTTATCTTTTTACTAAATATTGTTTTGACTAACAACGTTTTATTACCTACCTGGAAAACTATAGTGATATGTTTCTAGCCTTATGTAATAGTGTGTTAGAAGATTAAACACTCAATAAACAATTTGTAGTAACATGATATCTTACCCTGCTTCTTCTGAGTACTTATGTGCAAAAGACAGGATGTCAGAAGCTCGTCCGCTTCCATCACAAACCACTACAGGAATGGGGGGCTCCTCCCGCAGACATTCCAAGACGATGGATATAACATTAGGACCTCCCTCAACAATGAGGGCAACCACCGGCACACCCTGCCCTAATCCTAGGGACACACAAAAAATACCAAAGTTGAATTTCTAAATTATCAAGTGGACACTAAAATTTAGCAAGGCATTGTAGTTAATGTGAAATTTAAAAGAAAGGGACATTCTGGCCAAAATTCGGAATGGAAACGGGTGCATTTCTGTTCTGCAAAGAATCATTTTTGCAATATACATGAATTAACAAAAATGATTCTAGCAAAAGCTATAGCTGTTTCAAGAGTGTACATAAGTATGCTCCGTGAACCAGCATTTTAAACACAGCACATGATCAGAGAGCCTGGAGTGCTTGTATCATATGGTAATGACTGAATTCAAATCATTGCTGACATGATACAAGCACCACCGGCTTTCTAGCTGGAGTGTTCAAAATGCTGGTGCACTGAGAATATCTAGCTATGCTTCACATGCACGTGCTAACACTAAAACAGTGATACAGTTTACTAGAAACATTTCTGCCAATATATGTATATTGTAAATATGTTTCCATCCAAAGATGTAATTCATCTGTGCATTTCAAGTTTGGGCAAAATGTCCCTTAAAGTCTAAAGAACTAAGCATATCAGAGGTGTTTTGTTATTTCTGTACTGTCATTCGCTAAAAACTAAACACAAGAAGATATTTACTTCTTTTCATATAGGGCCTGATCAAAAAATCTCCTACATGGAGAGAAATCACACAAAACCTTTGGGAATTTTCTAGACCTTATATTGTAATGTAGGAGTCTCCTTCTTATAAAGAACACTAGATAGTGACATACAAATGTCTAGAGAGACTAGAGATAACATTCTTGTTTCTACATTTTTTGAAGGGCTTTGTTGTACTGACAACAGTTCTTAGATTATCTCACCTAAGTGGAGAGCTTTAGATCATATCACCTGATTGGAGAGCTTTAGATCATCTCACCTGAGTGGAGAACTTTAGATCCTCTCACCTGATTGGAGAGCTTTAGATCCTCTCACCTGAGTGGAGAGTTTTAGATCCTCTCACCTGAGTGGAGAGCTTTAGATCCTCTCACCTGAGTGGAGTGCTTTAGATCCTCTCACCTGAGTGGAGAGCTTTAGATCCTCTCACCTGATTGGAGAGCTTTAGATCCTCTCACCTGAGTGGAGAGCTTTAGATCCTCTCACCTGAGTGGAGAGCTTTAGATTCTCTCACCTGAGTGGAGAGCTTTAGATTCTCTCACCTGAGTGGAGAGCTTTAGATCATAACCATAATCTACTTAAGAGCCATGTATTTATTTTACTCTCTCAGGAGCAACTACTATAAAATGAACGTTTTTAAATAACACAGAGTTTGATGATTGATTTTCTTCATGTATCATAAAGTACTTACTTGTCATAATGATAATGGCCAATCAGAAAATGCAAACTGAAATCTAAAAATAAGTCACATTGATTCTCTGTTGTGGGAGAAGACAGCTGAGAATCCCTTTGTTGTCCCTGCCTCACTATTAATCCCAGGCATAGGATGACAAAGGGAAGCCCATAGGTCTCACTTTTATTGTCTCCAGCGAAAATGTAGATGAATAAAAGAATATTATCAGACACCATCAAAACCTGTTGCAGCCTTTAGTTCATATTAAACCCAATTTTTTTTCTTGTATGATTCAGATAGAGCATACAATTTTAAGCAACTTTCTAATTTACTCCTATTATCATTTTTTCTTTGTTCTCTTTGTATCTTTATTTAAAATGCAGGCATGTAAGCTTAGGAGCCGGACCATTTTTTTGTTCAGCACCCTAGATAGAGCTTGCTTATTGGTGGCTACATTTAGGAGTAAATTAGAAGGTTGTTTAAAATGTGCATGCTGTATCTAAATAATTAAAAACACTTGGGTTTAGTATCCCTTTAATATCTGGTTGGCAAAATAATTAGACTAGTTTCGGTACATCAGGATAGTAGGAAAAAAAAATAATGTTTTTCTTTTCTTAAACCATTGGTCAAGTTTTCTATGCAGATAGTTTCTGCTAATTAAACTTAAACCAATACCTTATGTGTATTACTTTAATGTGTTAGAAACATGGCCGAAAAAGGAAAGCACAAAAATCACCTCAAAGAATAAATAATACAACTAAATATCTTATAGGACAAGAAGAAGAGATGAACTTAGTTATACTGCAGAAATAAAACTGTGAGCAATACATTATCAAAATATTGTAAATGTAGACTTTATGGATTGTCGTTATTTTATATACAACTTTTTAATTTAATTATAAATACAAAAGTATGGCAAAATAAAAAAAAATAATGTACAATTGCAATATTGTGTAGAAAAGAATATACAGAATAACAATTGTCTGTTATTTAAAACATCAAATTTAAATGTTATCACTGATATATAATACTGATCCTTCATTTTTGTATTGATCCTCTTTATAAAAATTTTATATATTTTTTGTACCCTTTACTTATGTTTTATGGACACAGGACAATAAAAATTATTTCCTCTTAATGTGTTTCGGATGTATGTGAAATTGCTCCTTATTTTTGTACTTGAAATAGCTGGTTTTGCTCATTAAAATATTTAAAAGAATAGTCTACTCAAAATTAAACGTTCATGATTCAGATAGAGCATGCAATTTTAAGCAACTTTATAATTGACTCCTATTATCAATTTTTTACATTCTCTTGGTATCTTTATTTGAAAAAGCAAGAATTTAAGCTTAGGAGCCAGCCCATATTTGGTTCAGTACCTGGGTAGCGCTTGCTGATTGGTAGCTACATTTAGACACCAATCAGCAAGCGCTATCCAGTCGCTGAACCAAAAATGGGTCAGCTCCTAATTTTACGTTCTTACTTTTTCAAATATAGATACCAATAGAACAAAAAAATTTAATAAAAGGAGTAAATTAGATAGTTAGATAACATTGCATGCTCTTTCTGAATAATGACAGTTTAATTTTGACTAGACTATCCCTTTAAAGTATAGGTGGAAGTTTCTACAGGGGCAAATACAACTATTTCAAATAACAAAGTAAAGGTAGCTGTTTGCAAATAATTAAATGCACTTCAGCAGGTAAAATGAACCACTGTAAACACATTAAAGGGGAGAACTTTTCCCTTTAAGATGTTATTTCTGAAGAACATATAAGCTGCTACATGATGTGCAGCTCACTACTGAGGGTCAATTAAAAGTGTACCTTGCTTTTACCGTGATGCACCTTTCATGCTCTCCTTTTTTCTTGCTACAGTGAATTGGCGATAATTTGTTTTACAACTATACTACACATTTGCAAATTAATACACATAGTAATCAATTTTACAACGAAAGTACAAATTGGTAATTAATACCCATATTAATCTGCTTTACAGCGAAAGTACAAATTGGTAATTAATACCCATATTAATCTGCTTTACAGCGAAAGTACAAATTGGTAATTTATACCCATATTAATCTGCTTTACAACGAAATTACAAATTGGTAATTAATGCCCATATTAATCTGCTTTACAACGAAAGTACAAATTGGTAATTGATACCCATATTAATCTGCTTTACAACGAAAGTACAAATTGGTAATTAATACCCATATTAATCTGCTTTACAACGAAAGTACAAATTGGTAATTAATGCCCATATTAATCTGCTTTACAACGAAAGTACAAATTGGTAATTAATACCCATATTAATCTGCTTTACAACGAAAGTACAAATTGGTAATTAATGCCCATATTAATCTGCTTTACAACGAAAGTACAAATTAACAAATTAATACCCATTGCAATCTGTTTTACAGCAAATTGGCAAATTGATACCCATTAATATACCTAAGCTATGAACACTTTCATTTGACTTATTATTAAGGTGATATATTAAAACCAGGCATATAATTTAATGTAGATGAAGTTTTGTTTATACTCACGTGTATTAATTTTCTGGAGAGAGATATGCTTTTCTAGTTGGCGCCGTAACTTAACTTCTGCTCCATACTTCCCCAGTGTTCCATTGTCCGCTAAGATAAAGTGTGTATGAGTGTTGTTCAGTACAGAGAGCTTGCTCAGGGGATTGGACATTGTTTGGTAAGGTTTCGTCACCTATAAAAATGAGTGCAATTGAATTTAGCTTCTTAAATGCGGTTACATTTATGTACTTCACCTGTCAAACAAAATAATAATTAAAATGTTCTTTTGCATCTTTTTCCATGACTCTTTGCAATAAAGCTTGTGAGAGAGTCAAATCCATCCTGTTTATAGGTATTATTAGCCGCTAATTCCTGATTCTAACCAAAATATTCTTTCTCTGAAATAGTTATAGCATCTTTCACCTTCGTATTGTTCCTCGCTATTTGGTATCTGCTTCTACCTTAGTAGAACATATCTACAGTATTGCCATATTAATGAATGAATTAGTCTTCTAGCACCACCTATATTTCAATTTCAGCCAAATCTTTTCCTCTCTTACCTCTCTCCATTCTTTCACATACAATTCAACATTCCAGTAATCTAACATTGCTATATGTTCTGTATTGTTTATGAAAAATAATTAATAATCTTCCTACCATTAAGTTTCTCTGAAGTTCTTGACTTTACCTTTTAGCTTCGATAACACTAAGTATAAAGTAAGAGAATTACATTATTAAATGTTTACACATGACCCCCAAGGCAGACAGAATATGCTGTGATCTAAGATTTCATTAAAAAATGCAACATGTCTGCAGAAAGAATGGGACACATGCAGAAACTGTTAAAGCTTTTGCTTTGCAGTGCTGCTCCACATCAGTCAGTTCTCTTCAAACAGTGCTGTGCTCTGGCTGCTTTGTGTAAGTTTTCCTTAATACAGTGCAGTCAGAGTGAAGTTTTGATTAAAAAGAACAGTGAAATATGGAAAAGGGATGCAAAGCAGCTTCTCCTTGATTGATGACTTGTTTTCAGGGATTTTTTCAACCCCACCCCCTAGCCTTTCCTAGTCTGCAAAGCTGAGACTTCTGAATACAAAATGTTCTTTTGAGCAATGCACCTTTTTTTTTTTACAATTTTACCCTATAATTATGTGATGTTAGGACAAGAGCAAAGGAAACACATTTTAAAAATGTTTTCCCCCTCTGCAGCTAATTTGCAATGCAGCTTTCAACTACTGCAATATATTATAAAACTTAAAAAAATTGTTTTAATCTCCAGCTAACCAGCACATTGCAATTAAGCTGGTGCTTTAGTGTAACTGCCTAATTTAAAATGTCATTTCAAAATGACTCACAAAAAAATTCTCATTGCAAAAAGTGAAAAAAAGTTCTGCCTCTGGACACATGATTACAAATGTATTAACCTATATAAGGTACCCAAAATACTATGTTTTATTTGAATTTCTCATTCATCCCTTATTGCCCATCTTCACTATTCTTCTGGCTAGAATTTCATAAACTAACTATCCAGACCTCATCCTACTAAAAGTACCGCCGCCATATCTAAAATTAATTATTTTCAAATTTATTTTTGGGTCAGATTGCAAGTGGAGCGCTATTTGATGCTCCTGCTCGAGCGTTAACTGCACTAGAACTAAGCTTTTTGCGCATGTCGGGTTGCACTCGTATTATGAGCTGAAAGTAAACTTTTTTGCTTGTGCGCTAACCCGACGAGCACAAAAAGCCGAAGTTAGAATATTGCATACGTTGTCACTTATTTCCCCATAAAAGTCAATTGAGCAAAAAAGTGGAAAAGAAACCTAACACCCCACTCATGCCCAAGCCCAATAGCATATTCTCATGTGCGCTAACACGACATGAAAATATGAATATTTCACATTCCAATGTTCTTCGCATTACAAAATATGTTCTATTTATTCAGAAATAAATATATATACTGTATATATATATATATATATATATATATATATATATATATTATGTTTTTTCTGCTACAATATATATTTATACCTATGTATATAGATGATTATATATAGATATAGATACACTCAGATATATATAGGAATATCTATTTAGAAATACTTATAACATATTCTACTATGTGTAGAATATTCAAATGTCAAAGATTTGCCGTAAATAAATAGTATTGCATAAATGTGCTTTTTCATGTTTTCATCTACTTAACTGCAATGGGCTCCAATGCACTTATATTTATGTCCATGTGTACCTATGTAATTATGTGTTTATATGTGTATATAAATATAAATACATATGTATACATATATATATATATATATATATATATATATACTTAGACATGTATATGTATGTATATCAGCGTTAAAGCCCTTTAAATGCCTTTTTTCTCAAATCCCTTATAACTTTAAATACATTTTATTAGATGCTGTTATTATGAATGTAAGATTACTTTGTAATCTATTATTGATGTGTTTTGTGACCATTGGTAAGCCCATCGAGCGCAAAGACCCGTGATAAACCCCATACCGAACACACACAAATGTTTGCGCTCCACTCATAATCTGGCCCTTAATATTTACAATAATTAGTCAAAGCTCAGCTTCTTCAAAAATTTTGTAGCTCAGTTAAATAAAAGTCACCCTCATCTCTGTTGAAACCAATTTTATGGTAAATATGTTCTCTTTCACATTTATGACCAGCTATATTTATAGCCCTATCATTTCTTACAGCATATTATATAAGTGTTCTATTTAAATATAATTGAAATAATATTTTCTCTTTCTATTTTCATGTGTAGTACTAAACAGTTGGAATGGAAGATTCATTGCACAATCAACTAGAAACTGTATCTAAAGAGCGTTAAAAAAAAAAAGTTTCCCCAATAGCTTTGGTTCACAAATGATATCCATAAAAAAAATAATATAGATGATCAGTACAGACAAATGATTCTAGAAGTTTCTATAATCAACCATCTCTGCAATGCTACATATTATAAATCTTACATCTTTTCCCAGAAGATCCTCCTTATTCTCAACTATACCCCATGGCGCAATTCCTATGGCACATATTCGTCCTCGGGACTTAGATGAATGATCTTTCAAGGCATCTCCTACATGACGAATTACACCTGTAGGACAAAATTAAGGTTTATGTCATAAATAGCAAACGCAAATTCTTTTAGACTAAATGCTACTGACACAGTGACTTTCACTGTTTGAAGACAGCACCACCCAGATGTCTTCCTTATTTAGAAAAGGCGGTGCTTGCCAGGCACTTCCTCACTGCATACACAGATATTAATCCAACAAAACTTCTTAACTAAAACTGAACTTTATTTTAATACAACATGGTCCAACATTAAAAATGTGCAACATTTAGATCTCACAATATCTTAGTCAAAATAGTACACATTTTAATGTTAGACCCGGTGATATCAAAATATAGCTCAATTTAAAATGTTTGGGTGGACTAAAATTCATATAAAACAAGATAAACTACGGAAATTAAAATTGCCGTTACAAGTAATCTGTTTTCTGCAAAATTAATCATTTTTTGTTAATTTTTCTTTTCTTGACATGTTAATGGGATATGAAACCCAAATTTTTTTATTTCTTTAGTGATACAGACAAAGCATAACATTTTTTTAAAAAAGTTTTCAATTCACTTCTATTATGAAATTTGTTTTTTCCTATGATATTCTTTGTTGGAGAGATACCTAGGTAGGTGTCTGGAACACATAATGGCAGGAAATAGTGCTGCCATATAGCGCTCTTGCATATGGATAACAACATTCTTTTAAACCGTGTACGCTTCTGAGCTTTTTTCAATAAAAGACACACAGACAACAAAGAACATTTGATAAAAGAATATATATATATATATATATATACATACACACACACACAAATATATAAATATTTTTTTGATAAAACAATAAATGTGTTGTCCCTATTTTGATTCCTTCTATTATCTATATGTAAAACAAAAGCCATATTTAACACAAATGTCTTAACGTGTGCAAAGATTTTTTATTTTTTACCTGTACTGACACCGCCGGTGAATATCCAGGCCCCAGTTGTCATGGCTGCCTTGATAAGTCCTTTCCCAAACACTTGTTTTAATTTTGGCTGCATTTCAAAATTCTGGAGTCCTCCGTGGACAGAGATCAAAAGTTTAGGAAGTTCCAGTTGCCATTCTTTGACCATAAGGTGAAGCAGAGAGTCAGGCTTTGTGTCATAAGATACACGGATATACTGAAAATAGTAAAATGCAGTTTAATTTGGTTTAGATCGTTTTTTTATTGAGATTTTGTTAAAGGAACAAAACATACATTGGTTGCCAAGTGACAATGTTGGCAAAATTTCAATAAAATAATACAATTCACAAGTAACATGACAATGATAAATAACACAATAAAGACTTCTGAAATCTCTGTTTTATAATAATAATATCTTATGTGTGTGACTATTTGGATGATCCCTCATAAGCCTCTAAGATATAGGTAATGGTAACGGTGTGATAGTCACGTATACGGCCTCTTTTGGGCCTTATGATAGATAATACATTTTGATAAATTTAGGAAGTTCAAATTATGTTTCAGTAGGTAAGCACCACTTGAGGTTTTATGGAATTGGATCCATTATTGGTTAGGGAAGGGGTTTTTAGCATATGAATAGTGAATCTTATTTCAACAGTAAGAGATGGTTCTCATATAGGGGTCTTGCTAATTGCCGCTGTGGATTATACTCATAGGCTAGGTCTGCTGGGGTTGGAATATATAACTATCTAGATATCTAAACATTTCCAAGTAATAGTGCTATTTATGGGGGTTTAGAGAGCGAGAGAACATCACTACAATACAAAATTAGGTCTTGCTAAATTGATTTGTCCAATATTCATAGGTTGCTCATACCTGTAGTGTAGTAACTTATCATCATCTAACTATAACGCCAGGAGCTTGTGTAGGGTAAAGTTCCCTCTTTAAACTGTGTAAGCAGATCTCTCTGTGTATGCTATATCTAATGAGAGTTCTCTATTAATTTAAAGCGCAGGACTTGGGCTACTGAACTGTGTTTCTGGCTTGAGGTAGAGAGGGTCAGTTAAACAAGTCAACCAGGTATAATAGATAGCAACCACCACAACTGAAATAGCCACAACAGGCATGGTGGATATAGATGCTAGAGCTTATTGTTAGTGTAAATAGATTCAATGTATAATTGGATGGGATAAGTGTAGTGTTATATGGCATGTATAGTCTATATGGAACCTCATCTTTAAAGCTAACTGCAGGGTGAGTTTAATTGTGTGGGACCTTCTTGGAAGTTTGGGAGATTCTGTGTCCTTGAGTGGGTTCAAACATTTGACTTGGGAACAGTGATCTGTGAATATACCCATATTGATATGAGGAATATTAGGTCTAGTTTGGGGAAATATGTAGCTTTGGTGGTGCATTTCTGCTGACTTTATTCCCCGCACTATAAGCCAAACCATTCTAGTAAGCAAGCTCAGGATATAAAACATGGCATAATATATGAACCCATTAACATATATGAGGAGAAAGATTTCAGTTGTGAACTAAAGGTAATTAATCGTTATGTGAACAACAGTGACTAAAAATAAAGAAAAAGAAAACAACACAGACACAACCTTCTAACATAGGAAAGTATAATACTGAGGACAATACCCTTGGGAGAGAAATAGTAAGCAGTTCTCCTTGGGGTCTTGAGGGACTTTCTCACTAGCCCACGCCACTTCTACCAAGTCCATTCTGACGAGCGGGCACCACCACCCTGCTATAGACTTGCACTGTGTAAGGTGTTAGGTAAGGAAAGTGCCCTGCCCCTTCGAAATGTGTGGTTATGGGCCAGAGAAAACTAGGCGGACAGACTGAGGTTCCCACCTCATGGTAAGTTACTATGGGCTTCTGCAGAAAGACATCCAGCTGTGACATGTATCCGTGTGTGCTGGGGGCTACTAACATGTCAGCGGATGTAGCCCGAACAAAATGCAGTTTAATTTAATACCAAGTATAACACACTTTCAGAAGCATATACATTATCAGCTTCAGTTTGGGCGGTTTCTGCCATATTGAGCTGAAAAAAACCTTACTGATTCTGCTTATATTAGTCACTACATTGTGCTGTGTAGAAACAGGAAACCAGAACAACGCTTTTTTTTAACTAAAAGATTTACTAAGAATTTAAATGATGTAGTTTACACAACTGATGCATATTTTATCTGCAAATATATCTCAAATTAAGTCTTCCAATTACAAATTGTGTTTTTCATAAATTTGATATTGTATTTTGAATCAACGTACTAAATTATGTTAAGTAAATCTGCTTAATTCATATATAGCTATCTCAGAGCAGGTGGCTTTTGATATTTGGAAAGAGATATGTTGTTTCATTATAATAATTTGTGTTCATTTACTTTAATTTGGAAGCTAGTTATTTTTTACACTGTAAGAAAAAACTACAATGCATTCAAAGCTTTGCATCATATTGATGCAAAAGATCTTTTTTTTTTTCTCTATCAAAAAATATAGGTAAAGTACATTTCATTATTTTATTTACACACTTTTTATCTGTGTTTTTTCGCTGCTCATACAACATTATACACAGTGATTGATCAATCAGCCCAGTGCCTCACTTAAATTGATTGGTCACAGCAGGAGAAGTAAGAAAAACAAGCCATTTTACAAAACTAGAGTGCTCAGCCATCCCCGATCAAAAGGAGCTTATCAGAAGTATGTAGGACGCCAATGCCTGAGTTACCTCCCCTATGCAGGCATTCTAAGTCAAATCTATAAACAAGGATCTCCACACATTGTCCACAGCAGTTAGAGGCAAAATGTCTGTGGGGTTTCCCTTAGTAACACTTGTTTTTAAATATTTAACTGCCTTTTTAAAGATGCTCAGGATCTTTGTTTTAAGATAAATAGCTTTTCATGGGGTTTGTCCCTGGACTACAAAACACTGCACATTGTGCTAACGAAATAACATTTATTATGCAATCAGTTATTAAATGATAATATACAGTATATGGTATATAATATATAGTACATATATAATCACCACTTTAATGTCCCTTTAACTAGACAAATCGAATTTACATAGCTAGACAAATTTAATTTAAATGATAAGAAGAAAAAAAAAATCTAATTTGTGGCTCAGGTGCTTATGATTTTAGTGATCATATGTCCTTCTAAAATTTACAGGCATAGAGTTGGATTTTATGTTGACCTTTATATGGGCAGACTTTACCCAACTCTCCAAACAAAAGGGGGTTGAGATTGGAAAGCTATCTGCAATGGAAAATACTCTGCAATTGAGAATCTTGTAGGTGGAGAGCAAATGTGACATTAAACACTGATAGCAACATTTTTTTGGAAGCAAATGGAAATCTAATTGCACTCTTTGCTGCATATTTTAACAAGCATTGACTTTTGATCTGCATTAATGTCAAGGTAAAACAATGGGACCTGCATGTGTAATGCTTAAAGGGACAATGCACTCAAAAATAGTTTCCCCTTAATTGTGTTAACAGTGGTTTATATTACCTGCTGGAGTGTATTTCATTGTTTGCAAACAACTCAATGACTTTTATTTGTTATTTGAAATAGTTGAATTTGGTTGTAAAACCACCAGCTATACTGAAAATATGAAAACAAACATTATCTGCAGAAAAGCTATGTAAACAGAAGATAATAGTACTAATTAATTTCTCAGTGGGGGTAGGAGAGATTGATTTTTGTATCTGAAATAGCTGGTTTTGTTTATTGAGCTACCCAGCCAAAATTACAATTTCAATACATAACTATTAAGTTTGTGTATTTTCATACATTGATAACATTAACAAGTTTGCTCAGCCAATTTTTATGGGTATGCCCTTGAGAACAACAGGTGATGGCTTTAATGAGCAAAAAGACAAGACATTTGGAACACATTAAAGGGAAAGGAAACCTAAACATTTTCATTCATGATTTGGATAGAACATACAATTTTAAACAACTTTTTAATTTACTTATATAATCAAATGTGCTTCATTCTCTTGTTATCCTTTTCAGAAGGAAAAGGATTGCACTACTTGCAGCTAGCTAAACATATGTAGTTAGCCAATAACAAAAGACAAATGTGTGCAGGCACCAATCAGCAGCTAGCTCCCACTAGTGTAGGAGATGTGCATATTCTTTTTCAACAAGGGATACCAAGAGAACGAAGCACATTTGAAAATAGAAGTGAATTTAAAAGTGTCTTAAAGGGACATGGAACACAACATTTTTCTTTCATCATTCAGATAGAGAATACAATTTTAAACAACTTTCTAATCTATTATTTAATTTGCTTCCTTTTCTTGCTATCCTTTGCTGAACAGTTTACCTAGGAAATCCCAGGAGCAGCAAATAACCTAGGTTCTAGCTGCTGATTGGTGGCTGCATACATATACCGACTGTCATTGGCTCACCCATGTGTTCAGTCAGCAACCATTGCTGCTCATTTAACAAAGCATACCAAAAGAACAAAGAAAATTTGATAATAGGAGTAAATTAAGAAGTTGCTTAAATGTGTATGCTCTATCTGAATCATGAAAGAAAAAATGTGGGTTTCATAATAAAAATTACATGATCTATCTGAATCCTGCAAGTTTAATTTTGACTTTCATATCCCTTTAAGGGTAAATATAATAATAATATTGAGTACTTACACAATTCCCCTGTTCAGACCACTCATCAAGGCTGCAAGACTTTTTTTTTAATAATGTACACTTTTTTTGTAGACATGCGCACTCTGGTATTTTGTTAGTATCTGAATGCAGATGAAGACTGCTGCTCGCGGCATTTGTCTTTTATCAGAGACAGATTTCTTCTGGTGAAAGTGCAACATACTAAGGTCTGGATTTGCACAGATCTTAATGTTTTTCACTTTCACATAAAGAAATCCAACTCTGAAAAGAGCTGAATGCCATGATCGTCCGTCTTCATCCATATTCGGATACTAAAAAAGTACAAGAATGCGCATGTCTACATTTTGGTATGATTTCACCATTGCTTTCACATTAAATTAATAAATATAATTTTTCTGCATACTTTAAAAATGTTACTGTTTAATTTAAATGTGCTTTTTGCTGCATATTTTCATATGAATTGTGATACGTAATATTAATACAGTACTTATTTAAAGCATACTTTAATTACGTTTTTTTTTTTACGTTCTTATTTTGCCAACATGCGCATCTCTTAAAGTCATATTTGCCTATTTACTGTTCCTCTTACCATGGCTTTGTTTGAATGTCCCCCACCCTGGAACTCCAGAACTCCAAAAGCGTCGGTGGGGCTTGCCTGGGTGTGTTTACCTATAGACCATTTTTCAGGCACAGCTTCTATTTGTTTGCTCTCATCCCCAGTTTTGTTAGCCGTAACATTTTGAGGAACTGGAATATGCTGGGCAATGAGCTGACCACAGCAACACCTTAAAAAACAACAAGAAAACAAAAACAAATTGGTCTTCGCTTTTTTAAAGGGCCAGTAAATTTCTTTGAATGAATGAAATTAAAGATCACTGTTTAAACACATTACATTTTTATTTGTTTGCATAAAAAAAGGGGATGTTAAAGCTGTTTTTGTTTTAACTATAATTTTGAAACTATTTGGAAATTTATGTCTGTGTACAGTTGGACCTTACAGGGCCATAATAGTCCAAATATTACATGCTCTAATTAGATAGAGCTTGTCATTTAAAGACTATTGAACCTAAACTACAGTGTTTAACCCTGCAAGCTGATTGGATGAACGCCTGTTTCTGCTCAGGACCAGCAGTGCTCCGTGGGGCCAGAGTGGCACTTCTACTCTGTGCTTAACCCATTTGTGGGTGTTAAAAACACACAGTACTGTAGGGTGGATAGTTTTAAAATTACATTTTCTTATAAATTAGAGAATGTCATTTTCCAACTGTTATGGCCCTTTAAGGTTTACTGGCTGATAAACAGAACTTCAATTGCTTTACTGGAGGACTTGGGCGCGATCAAATATAAGGCGCAGGTTTCGGTGCAAGCGTGGAAACCTGCGCCGCCCGTAATTTCACCTCGCACATCGGGGTATTACATATATGGCGCCGGCATTTCCTAAGTGGCATAAGTCGGATAAACTAGCGATGTCCAGAAATAAGCGTAAATACAAATTTCTGGAGTCGCTAGTGACTTTAGAAACTGCCGGCACCTAAGAAAAGTAAAGAAAATAACAAATCTCCCGTAAAAGTCTAACCTGCCTCCCAAAAATAAGCCAGACACGTAAAACCCCTATATCCGCAATCCCCCCCTCTCATTACTAATATTAAATGTATTAACCCCTAGACCGACAACCCCCCACAACGCAATATGCCTATTTAAACTATTAACCCCTATATCCGCCATCAAACCCACACCGCAAGTAATAACTAAATTATTAACCCCTAAACCGCCATAGCCCACATAGCCTATTAAATGTATTAACCCCTAATCTGCCTCCGCCTAATAAATGTATTAACCCCTAATCTGCCGCCGCCAACGTCGCCGCCACTATAATAAAGTTATTAAACCTAAGTCTAACCCAAACCCTAACACCGCCCTAACTTAAATATTATTTAAATAAATCTAAATAAGATTACTATTATTAACTAAATTATTCCTATTTAAAACTAAATAATTACCTATAAAATAAACCCTGATCGCTACAATATAATTAATAATTACATTGTAGCTATCTTAGGGTTTATTTTATAGGTAAGTATTTAGTTTTAAATAGGAATAATTTAGTTAATAATAGTAATATTATTTAGATTTATTTAAATAATATTTAAGTTAGGGGGGTGTTAGGGTTAGACTTAGGTTTAGGGGTTAATAACTTTATTATAGTGGCGGCGACGTTGGCGGCGGCAGATTAGGGGTTAATACATTTATTAGGCTATGTGGGCTATGGCGGTTTAGGGGTTAATACACTTTATTAGTTATTGCGGTGGGGGATTGCGGTTGACAGGTAGATAGACATTGCGCATGGGTTAGGTGTTAGTTTATTTTTGCAGGCATTTTTGGGAGTTACGGTGCTCCCATACTCAGCGCAAGGCCTGCTACGGCAGCCTTTTATGGCGAGGTAAAAATGGAGTAAGATTTCTCCATTTTCGCCACGTAAGGCCTTGCGCTGGATATTGGATACCGATTTACGACGCAGTCCCATGTTAGCCTATAGGAGTAAAAATTGCGAGCGACGGGTGAAATATACGGGCGTAACTTGTATGCTACACCGTATATGTGATACCAAAACAGCGCAAAAACCGGCGTCGCCGGCTTTTGCGGGCGAGGCTGCATATGTAATGGAGGCCCTTGTGTAGCAAACAAAAAACAGAGAACATTCAGATTATAAAAACAAAAAACTGTAATATGTATAAAAATACCCCCTTAAGATTCAACATAGAAAAAAAAGATCTATTTTAACCCATGAGCATTAGCATGTTATTTTTTATTAGGTTAATTTATGTCTTCTTGTACAGGAATACAGTTAGTATGTGTGAAATGGCTCATACAAGAACATATATATATCTGGGCAATAAAAAAATATATATTTCTTTTAATATCTATTTTGTATTTATCATCTACAGCCAGCGACAGCGAGTCGTACATAATGCAGTTAAGTTAATTGTGTGGTGCAGCTGCTAAATGTATGATCTGTATGTAAATGGTTCTGATAGACAAAACGCACATTTTCCTTGTAAGCAAAAAGTATAGTTGTCCCCATAGAGATTATTCCAAGCTGTACTCTGATGTGTTAAACAGTATTGCAGCTCCTCACATTTTGCATTTGTGTTACAAACTGACACGTACATTATAATGTATTTATTCTGTGCATTATTAACTCACTAACAGCTGAACTTGTGTTATATACTTGCCCAATACAGAGCATTTATTCTTATTAAATCTTAAATGCTACCATTTGTGCACCCCACATCTATATGATAAAGTTCATTCATGAAATATGTAATAACTTCATACAAACCTGTTGCTGTCCTTGCTGTTGGCAATTAAATAGATGCATTCTCTTTTGGAAAATGTTTTTTCTATCCAAGCCTTTTGACCCTGTGATTGAAAAAAAAAACCACAGAGATTTATTAAATATGAAAAAGTTACTGTAGAAAATTATACAAGTGTATTACAATTTGTGTTTAATGGATAGCTGTCCAATAAACAAGTTTATCATTTTGTTAAATGAATTAGCATTCTGGCAGGACATGAAGTAAAATTCTGTTAACAATAAAACAAACAGATGAGAGCATGATATTTCTGTCTTTATTAAATATACTTTAGTTATTAACGCTAATATGTATTTTTGTTAACAACAACTTGGCTTCTTATTTTACTTTAATTACACATCTCAGTTTAAATAGGTAAAATTGTATTTCCCTCTTACCTAGCTAATTTGTTTTTTTTTTGTTTTGCTTTTTTATCACTAATTTGCAAGGTTAAAGTTTGGGAATGACTAAGAATTTAAAGAAGCAAATTACAAAACTCACCTAAACTGACTGACTTCTGACCATCTTTGACCCATGCTTAGCATTTCTGCATTACCTTCATCATTTCGGCTGCAAGCTCTTACTTAGGTGTTGGTTATTTACCATTGGTGCTACCATAACGACCTAGCATTCCAGATGTGCATTATTATTCCTGGATTTTACTTGTAGCCTGTTTCCTGGCCTGCCTTCCATTTGCCCTGATCCCGACTAGCTCTTTGCATGCTGACTTTGCACCTTACTGTTGGCTCATTACCAGCCTTGTTGATCCATTTATATTAGTGAAAATAAGCAAATACACTGCAACAACTTATTGCACTGAATCTTTCAATGAAACATGATACACAATTGTTGCCATGCGTTTCTGAAGCTTAAAGTCCTTATGTAAAATACAAGGAGTTTTCAGCTGCTTACTAATAATGACTGATAACAACATCAGTTGTTATTTATTTTCTTTCTTTCCATATTGCTTTGCAATCTATATTTCCCAGAAGCCAGGGATCAGTGTTACTGCTACGGAAATCACTAAATAATATCAGCAATATTGTTAATTAGGAAGAAATGTCAGTGTACAAAATGCAGGCAGAAGGTAATTAAGAAATCTAATATTATGTATACAAATCACAGTGGCAAATCCATTCATCATCTGTTGACCATACCCAAGTCTTCAATGTGCCAAAATGACATGGGAAGGAAACAGTGTTATAGCACAAATGGATAGCAAAGTTAGACAAAGAGAGACCTAGAGTATTTTTAAAGGGAGAGTCACACCATGAGGGAATTAGATACAAAAGCACACATAGGGAAAAGACAGAATGAAATTACAAGTGAGACTGAGAGGCAGTAGATGAACTAAGGTTATAAGAAAGAAAGAGACAGTCATCTAATACAGTCATGCAGGCAAGAAGAAGAAACAGCCAGAGCAGAACAGACTCTAATATAGTCTTCTGTTATACTAACCCCAGGTACTCTGAATCTTTGTAAACTGAGAGCTAACTACTGCACTGCAGGAGAAAGTTATAATAAAGTTATCAAATGAATTACAAGAAGTATAGAGCATGGAAATATCCATAAGGATGAATTACTTCTGAAACTCATGTTAAATTAGACCTGCTTAGCAGCAGTCAAAGGCAGCATTATTAGCTCAATAGAGCCTGTTTCCCATGCACCGATGTTCTTTACCATAACCATGCAAAAACCAAACACAGATATTACAGATCCCGGGAATAAACACTCACAAAGCATGTTCTGTCGGCCTTTGAAGTTTCACTGTCCTTGTCTGTTTAATCTTCTTATGCAAAGCCTCATTATAATCCCATGCAAATGCTTAAGCAGACATGCGCTGACTGAAAACGTACACCCAGAATGTGTATATTTTCTGAACATCCTACATGGCTTGGAAAAGCTGATATATCACAGAGGATTACAATCATTTGGTTTTCTTAAGCTACATCAGTCTAAAAAAATGTCTAATGAGTTTGAGAAAAGAACATTTTCAGCAACCATTGAACTGCAGTATTAAAAAAGGATTATGACAGATTAACTACAGTGTTCAGGCCAAGGGCCAGGGAAGCTATTTCACTAACAGACAAATAGATATTAGTAGTGTAATCAAGTTACAAACACATGCTCCATTATTTTCTTAGAATTCCCGTGTTACGTATAATTCAGAGAGTTAAAGGGACACTGAACCCAATTTTTTTCTTTCATGATTCAGATAGAACATGCAATTTTAAGCAACTTTCTAATTTACTCCTATTATCATGTTTTCTTCATTCTCGTGCTATCTTTATTTGAAAAGCAAGAATGTAAGTTTAGAAGCCGGTCCATTTTTGGACAACCTGGGTGTCCTTGCTGATTGGACAGCACCAATAAACAAGTCCTGAACCAAAAATTGGCTGGCTCCTTAACTTAGATGCCTTATTTTTCAAATAAAGAAAGTAAGAGAACGAAGAAAAATTGATAATAGGAGTAAATTAGAAAGTTGCTTAAAAATGCATGCACTGTCTGAATCATGAAAGAAAAAATTTGGGTTCAGTGTCCCTTTAAAGTGGCACTGACTAGCAAAGAAGAGATGACTAAATATTGGTAAATTTAAACAGAAAATGTAAACTGTTGTAAACTGTTAAATAAAATAACAATCACAATCCATGATACAAAGGACACACTAACGAGGCAAACGTAAAAACAAAACAAAAAAACTAAATAAAAAAATAAATAAATCAAAATCCAAAAGTTATTAAATCAATGTTATTTGTTTTAATGAATAAAAAACAGAAATTATACACAAAACTACCATAAGTCACATGGAAAAAGCAAATCACATTCCCTAAATGCCAACAGATTATATTCAATGTAATTTAGAAATGTTCTGTGTCAGAGTTATCCACAGCTCTTGTCCTGCTTTATACATACAGTGCACACCAACCTACAGACATACAGACATATAAAAACACATTACTTCATGTTGCTAATTAACAGTTCCATCGCTTTATAAACCCTATAAATGGACCTTGTTAGACATCTTAACACATAATATTGCATGTGCCAGAAATCAAACACTAGACTGAAAAATTATGACTGCAAAATAAAGGTTTTACAATATTTAAAAACTGTTGTTATAGTAGCATAATTTGCAGGGTTGTTAAAATCTAAAGTAGTCCAGGAATGCACCCTCCATAAAAATTTTTTTCCATAGCCTTCTAGAGATATTTAGGTTTGACTAGTCTGAAATATGCAATAATTGGACCCTGCCCCATGCTGCTGTATGTGGACCACTTCATCCCTGATGGGAGTGGAGGAGACACAATCTTTTAATGTAAATTAGATTAAATACATGATATGTCATTAATAAATGTTCATTGCATTTTGTAATTCAGTCTTCATGTTACTTGTTAACAATAAAAGAGTTAAAAAGCTGCTACCTACTGCTTTACTAATTTTACATATACTGGATTCCATGCAGATCTTATAACATCTACACAAAATACTGAGCCATGAAAAAGTGTGAGATTTTATTTTATCCTATGTATTTTAATGTGAAAGCTTGTAATACACAGTTGTGTAATGTAATAGAAAGATAAAGTGCTTATGTAGCAAAATAGGTTAAAGGCAAGATACAAATATTATATTTCACTTTGTGTGCTTTTCTATGGAACCTGGTTTTAATATCTTGTCTCTATTATAATATACAAAATTTAAATAATAAACTTTAGGCAACTAAATTCCTCCTAACCTCCTTTTGTTAATTAAACCACTCCTTACAACATAAGTATTCAGTAGGATTATACCCTATATGATTCACACTACTTTTTTACAAACTTATATTACGTTATTAATAATAATAATAATAATAATAATAATAATAATTATTATTATAAATATAACAATAAATATGATACATATGAATTTCAAAGTGAGCCAAAGAAATTTCATAAGTCTATTTTTTAATAACACTTATGTATATCTATTTAATATATTGTATTATTTCCTATACTTTACGTCATGCTCTTACTTAATGATATATAATAATAATATATTAATATATATGCGTATCTATCTATCTATCTATCTATCTATCTATCTATCTATCTATCTATCTATCTATATATATCATATATATATATATAATATATATATAAATGTATTTATATAAATAAATATAAATATATATATATATATATATATATATATATATAAATATAAAACACATCAATTTACTGATTGGCACATATGATGCTACTGCCAATTACAACACATGCCAACAACAGTATCACATGTTTAAACAAAAAATCACACTATTTCCTTCCTCCCTAAGTATTATCCTTTATATAATGTGACAAAACTTCATGTAATGCTGCTGCTTTTGGGGAAAAAAAAGAAATGACAAATAAATGTTTAAACACAGAAAAAAAATAATACTTTCACCGTAAGGAAAACTTCTTAAAATGTAAGCAGATTAATCAAAGATCTTTTTTTTTTTTTTTACGAGCAAAACCATATATTTCTGCTTTTAAACAACTAAGATAGAGTATATAACAACCTAAATTGATATGAAATTTTTTTTTTTTTTTAAAAAGTATACTTTTTTTCCCTGTAAATAATGTCAGATTATAGAAAGACAGTAATGGTATCTGAGTATCAGCAAATATTGATAATTTAATAAAACAAATACACTATACGGGATGGTTTTAACATTCTGTTTGTTTAGTTAATGTGCAAAAGTTTTAACCTACAATAATTTATAATCTGTTGTCAAAATAGATATAAAATAAATAATAATAGATAGATTCCCTTTATAATTCCTAATAAAAAAAATACATATACACACACATTTATATACATATACACACAATATATATACATATATATATATATATATATATATATATATATATATATATATATATATATATACACATATACAAACAAATAAGTTTACAATGAGTAACTAACCTAGTATTTTTTTATTTTATTTATAATTGCTCTTATAGAAAAAAACAAAGGGTAACTTACTTTAGCATATGGGCTTTTCTTAATTATGTAATTTTAAAGCAAGTTATCACCATGTAGCGATTATAAGTTTAGTGGCAGCTATCACAGTTTTAGTTTTCTGTATAACATTATAACTGTGCTTAAATGTATATTAGTGTAGAATATTACATTTATTATTATAGTTATTTTGTATATTTTTATGACTCCTACTGCTATTCTAGCTATTATTATTTCTTTCCAAACTGAGCTTACTGTCTCAGAAAGAGGGCATAGTGATATACATTCATACCTTGCGTCCTCCAGTCGGAGGGTTAGAATGCCAGATGAGCTACACTGCTGTGTCTTGCCTCCTTGGTGCCCTGCTACAAGTTGATGAGAATCCCTTAGGAGAAGGGGTTCCACCACTTTAAGAAGAGAATCTCATATGATAAGCATGTGAGCAGCCTCTTTGTTGAAGCCAATCTCATGACTGCCTTTGAAGGTAATCCTTCAGCAGTCCCATGATCCATCTCCCTGCCCAGAGGGTATTTTCATCCCATGGTGGAACAAGGCACAACAAATCTACTTTGATAATGCCCAAATCTCCAATTTGTTAAACCTTCAGTGTGACTATAGGAACAGGAAAACAGCCTGCTTTACAAAAGCAAGCCTAACATTTTTTTTAATCTGAATCTCCTTTTCCTCTACTTAAAAATTTCAACTTTATTTGCATAATTGAGATAATTGGGCATAATGGGTCCTTTCAGGGGTCCTCATTAATCTGCCCAGTCTTTCAAAATGGGGAAAGAAGGCCACACAGCATTAATTAGAGCTAATCCTTTTTAAAAACTATTTGAAAATTTAGTAAGATTTCTGCATGAAATACCAAAGTGACTAAAGGTTCACTCAGTTCAAGACTGAAAAATCTTCAGCAGCACACATAGATTTAGACTTTGCATATGCTGATGTGCAATTACAAACTATTCAATATGCTCATGCCCTTTTTTTAATGTTTTCAAAATCTTAGTATATTCCAAAATTGTTGTTTGTATAATGTATATATATATATATATATATATATATATATATATATATATATATATATATATATATATATATATATATGTGTGTAGATATATAGATAGATAGATAGATAGATAGATAGATAGAATCTTGAACAAATGGATTGACTGAGCAGGCTGGCAGAGTGCTCGTACATAAACAGGTCAGGAATGTGAGTTACACGGTCCATATTAGCAATTACAAAGCAGCTGCCAACTAGAATAATCGAGCCCAGGCCAAGGTTACGTTTCCAAAAACAAAGAGGATCCAAAATGACAAACAAAAAGATGGGGAAGAATCAGGCACACTTAGTACAATACTTTCTGGTACTTATTTGTATTGTCTTGGCTGGGAATAAATCTATTTCTAAAATTGAGATTAAATTTGCTTCATTCTCTTGGTGTTCTTTGTTGAAGGAGCAGCTATGTACTAATGGGAGGTAGCAAAAACTGAACCAATGAAACAAGGCATTTGTGTACAGCCTCCAATCAGCAGCCAGATTCCAGTAAAGCATTGCTGTTCCTGAGCCTACCTAGGTATATTTTTTTTTGTTTTTTAATGTACCAAGAGAATGGAGTAAATTAGATAATAGAAGTAAAATAGAAAGTTGTATAAAATCGCATGCTCTGTTGGAATCATGAAAGAAAATATATGGGTTTCATGTCCCTTTAAGCACTTCTAAAAATGAGCACTACTACCATGAATTTCATGTCCCTTTAAGCACTTCTAAAAATGAGCTCTACTACCATGAACAGATACAGTGTGTTGTATGTGTATTGTGTTGGTAGTCTGACCTCCACTATATATTTTATATTCGCTAAATTCTCCATAACCTACTAATTACAATGCTCTATGTTAAAAATGTGTTTTACCCAAAGGGATCATTTTTTAATTATATATATTCTGTAAATTCAGGCAAAACACTAATACAAGTGTTTAAGTTCTTTTACAGATATTAAAAAGCTATGAAAGGGCAAAAATAATGTTTTTAAAGCCATTATCAATTATCTTATTAATGATATTACACATTACATTATAAATTACTTAAAATTGTCATGTCTGACATTGTGTATGAATATTAATAACAACATCATTAATGACATTATGCATTGCATGACAAGAAACCTTATCAATGATATATCTTTATAACACTTGATTGATTGATTGATTGAACATGATTTATACATTTGATTCATTTCATTGTTTAATGTTAAAAGAAGACTTATAAGATAGTTTTTGTTGACATGCTCAGCAGTTTTACTGCATTTTAAAGATACCATTTTCTTTTCATTGTAACAAAGAAACTCAATGTATTTTTAAAGTTATCTCAGAAGATGCAATTTTAGCATTAATACACTTAAAAAAATTATTTTTTACTTATAATATATATATATATATATATATATATGTTTGTGAGTATGTTGTATAAATATATATATATACTGTATATTATTATTTTATTTTTTTTAAGTAATTTGAGAAAAAAGTTATAAAAAATTATTTTTATTTGTAAAGATTTATGTGGAGCAAATATAATGGTTATCGGTTGCTATTTTTTGTTGTTGCAAATATAAAATTATCTAATAAATGGGATAAGTTACCAACATTAACTTTAAAAAGAATTTCTGTTAATAAATATAAGTGTGTGTATTAATTATCAGTTTGCCAACATAATTATATAATTATTAATATGTTTTAGAATTTACATGCACAAATATACATGTATGTATTTAATATCATAATAGCATGCATGTTTTGAATTTAGTTCATATTAGTACAGCCATTTAACAATCATCAGTATAAAACTGCATTGCTTATTGATGGGAAATGTTTTAATTTATTCCATCATTACTTTTTATGAATACTAAAGGATGAGATACTTTTTCTACATTGTAAATTTATGAAAAATGGTTCTATTAATATTTATTACAGTAATTTCTGCTTTTGTGAGCAATAGTGAGTGAGATCATGTGCGACATCAGGAGTTTATTGATGATGCTGTGTATGATGTAATTGATTATGTCATGCATGATGCCATTAGATATGTAGCTGATGAGGATATAAAACCATCTCACTGGTTGTGGTGGGTTTGAATAGCAGAATTTCTTGAACATATGTGTTTAGGTTAGCAACAAGTATATTTTGCATTTAGATTGGTACTTGTTTGCCTTTCTTTTCTATGACTTTCCAATCCATTAGAGGCACTGTTTGAATGTTAAACTGCCCTGAATTATGAATACATAGAAAACATGTTATTGTACTCAAACTAGGTAAATACATAGAAAAACTATAAAAAAATATCTCAGAAAAATATGTGAACAGTGTAAAGTAAAGCATGGAAACATTGTGGTTGATAAAAGGTACAGTACAGTCCAGTCAAAACTATCCAATTCTCTTCTGTAATCAAATTTGCTTTGTTCTCGTGGTTAAAGAGTAAATCTAGTTAGGCTGATAGTTTAGGAGCATGCATGGTTGTTTAGCAGTTTATGGCAGCATTGTTTGCAACTATGTATGACATTGCTGTAAACATTGTTGCAAAGACTGATGCCAGAAGGCTTAGACATGTGCATGCTCTATCCAACCCATTAAAGTTTATTTTTAACTTTACTATCCCTTCAATTCAGTATTAATGATGGCTGCCTAACATGTTTAAATGCATGATTTTTCACTTAAAGGGCCAGATAGAGGGTTCAGATAGAACATACAAATTTAAACAACATTACAATTTACTTCTATTATTTATTTTACTTAATTTTTTAGATATCCTTATTTAAAGAAAAAGCAATGCACATGGCTTCTATGTGCAGCAACCAATCAGCAGCTACTGAGCATATCTAGATATGCTTTTCAGCAAAGAATATCAAGAGAATAAAACAAATTTAATAATAGAAGTAAATTAGAAAGATGTTTAAAATTGCATTCTCTTTCTAAATGAAAGAAAAAAAAAAAGTGGGTTTCATGTCCCTTTAATTACAAATATAATTTCTTGATTAATTCTACATGGGGAAAAGCCACTCAAAAAACTACATGACAAACAGGTGTTCTAATGGATTTGAATGGACCTGAATGGCCCATAAAATAACAAAACTCTTCTAATGTATTTTCTAATCTAGACCACAATATTTGCAGGTTCTCATGTCTGCCAGTTTGCTATAATTAGATATTAATTACTTCATTAAGAAGCATAGAATTCTCTGTTTAGTGAAATGGCATGGTAACGGTGTAACCGCAGAAATCTATTTATTAAGCAGGGTTAAAAAATAGCTTTAATCTTAAAAACATTTTAATGGTCATGAAAGTCAAAATTAAACTTGTATAATTCACATGCTGCATATAATAAACAAAATAACTATCAATTGATAATTTACTTATATGGTTCAATTAAAATTAACAATTAAAAATCAGAAAAAGAGGAATGTTTTTATTATTTTGCCACTATTCACCATCTTGCAATTTATGCAGAAAAATAGTAGGCATAAAATATCTAACAATACAAATATTACATACATTTAAAGGCATACAAACGTCTGATATCCCAGAGGGGTGGCTTGACACATTATGACAATGTATGCATGTTACTACCCGTGTCTGAAATATTAAAAAGAAAAAAAAAAAAAAAACGAAATAAGTGAACCAAAAGTCATCCTAAATAGAATTTCACAAAATATCACCCATTTTTACATTCTCTGCGTTCTTCCATTTATGCGGCTTTACATCAACAGTTCAAAAAATGAGGCTGCTGCCAGTTTATTAGTCTTTCTATGGCTATCACTTCATAGGTAAAATGACATAAAAACCCTTATTTGAATCAGGAAAACTCTTTCAAATGCAGGGTATTATGAAATGCTATAATGGCGAGGAGCTAATAAAAGCCTCTTAACCAGCATTTGATCCCCAAAAATAGATGCAAAATTGACATAAGTAGCAGGCGGACACAGGACCATTCATTTGAAAGAGAAGGATCGCTGCTTTCAGTTAAGGGTTCTCAAGTTTATGTATGTATTGTGGGGGGTATAATAGGAGATAGCCCACCCACATGGTGTTTTTCCATATGCTTATGGTTATGACAGTTGATCACTGTTAGCACAGTGGTCAGTGGAAAACAACCTGTGTATGTGACGTCTCTTAAAAAGAGGGCTCACTTGCCCCATTGAAGAGCATATGTTGGGGTGCAAGGGTCCCTTTTACAATCGTCTAATGTTTAATGGTGATCAGCTGCATTTTAAGGAGGCAAGTGGGGAGTATGCCCTTTCAAAGGAGGGGTTACTTGTCTCTCTAGCCCACAGCAGGAGAGATAGGGGTTACATTAGAGCTCACTCTGGTTATACAGCATTTTAAATGCTGCTTCTGGTAGTCACCATTTTTACTGTAATCACCTGCAACCTCTCTCAAACATGAGGTCACTTGCACCACTAGCACTAACAAGAGGGGGATAGAGGCTCTATTAGAGCCCCCTCCCCCTCAGGTTAAATATAATTTTAAATGCTGCTGCAGGTATTCACTATTTTATACAGTTATCACCTGCAATTTATATGGGCACGTGAAAGGTCAAACCCATCTCTTTCAAATTTGAGGTCAATCGCCCCTGTATGTACCCTGGGGGCTGAGAAAGGGCTTCTAAAGCACCATTCCCCAGCCCCCCCGGCATTCAGGCACTGGTAATGAAATCAAAGGGCCTACATTACAGAGACAGCAATGGAGAAAGGGACAGTAGTCTTTCCCCATCTGCAGTGAGGTGGTCCCCACAATACGAATCAAAAGGAAGATTCCCCTGGATGACAAACCTGTATTTGTCATCCACACTGCAGGAGAGATGTGCATGATGAGAATGCATCATCATGTGCATCTAAGTGGTCAATTAAAGCATTTCGTAACTATTCATGCACTGCTTCTTTAATTTAGAAATTTGGTATCATTGGTTGAAACTTGGGACTTTTTCATATAGTAGCAGTGTTAGCAACAATGTTTGTAACAATAATCAGTAATTTGTGCTGTGACAAACTCTTCACTTATATACTTTTAGCCTAGCTGTGTGCATCTAAGTAAGTTCTCTGTGTGTTGTTTATATATAAAATACTATAGCACATAACTACATGAAGAACTCCACTGCCCACACACCAACAGCTTAGCACTTAAGCAATGCTCAACATGAATTTTACTGCATGACCCCATAGAATTCTATTATGTGAGGGATTTAATGTACTTGTGCTGACACACAGAGGTTAGCACCCTAGACTATCACTTGATCACTAATATTTGTGGCTCCACTTGTAATCTAGGCCTTTGTTTGCTTTTTTTAAATGCAAATCTATGAATCCATTAAATGTTTAGCATTAGTAAAATGTTAGTTCTAAATGTTTACAAGATCTATATTTGATTTTGTGGTCACATTTTTCTGGCCCACTTATGTTCCCATTTACTAAAACACAAACACGTTTTATAAAGAAGTCTTCATTGTATACAAGTACAACTTTTTAGGAGCCTTAGGCCATTCTCAGAGTAATAATTTCTTATACTTATTTTAGATTTCTAACTAATACAATTAATATAACTGATATGAAAGTTTTTTTTATAGTAATTAAAAAGAGTAGAACTATCGACCTGAGGGCCACATGCCTCTCACCGCACTAGTTTATGTAGCCCTCTGGAATAAAAAGCAGAACTGAACATGTGTACTTTCGGGCTTTTGAGGGGTGGGCAGAGAAGGTGGATACAACTTAAAATAGCGCTCTGGAGAACAGCAGACAGAGGGTACCCGGTAAAACCTTGCAGCCGCGACTGTTCCATACCGCAGATCCCCCTACGCCATTTGCGTATCCTATCTTTTCAATGGGATCTTTCTAACGCTGGTATTTAGAGTCTTGGCTGAAGTGAGCGTTAGAAATCTAACGACAAAACTCCAGCCGCAGAAAAAAGTCAGGAGTTAAGAGCTTTTTTCTTAACTACTGTGCTCTAAAGTACACTAACACCCATAAACTACCTATGTACCCCTAAACCGAGGCCGCCCCACATCCCCGCCACTCTATTAAATTTGTTTAACCCCTAATCTGCCGACCGCACACCGCCGCAACCTACGTTATCCCTATGTAGCCCTAATCTGCTGCCCCTAACACCGCCGATCCCTATATTATATTTATTAACCCCTAATCTGCCGCCACCAACGTCGCTGCTATCTACCTACACTTATTAACCCCTAATCTGCCGACCGGACCTCGCTGCTACTCTAATAAATGTATTAACCCCTAAACCGCCTCACTCCCGCCTCAATAACCCTATAATAAATATTATTAACCCCTAATCTGCCCTCCCTAACATCGCCGACACCTAACTTCAAGTATTAACCCCTAATCTGCCGACCGGACCTCGTCGCTACTATAATAAATTTATTAACCCCTAAAGCTAAGTCTAACCCTAACACTAACACCCCCCCTAAGTTAAATATAATGTAAATCTAACTAAATAAATTAACTCTTATTAAATAAATTATTCCTATTTAAAGCTAAATACTTACCTGTAAAATAAACCCTAATATAGCTACAATATAAATTATAATTATATTGTAGCTATTTTAGGATTAATATTTATTTTACAGGCAACTTTTTATTTATTTTAACCAGGTACAATAGCTATTAAATAGTTAAGAACTATTTAATTGCTACCTAGTTAAAATAATTACAAAATTACCTGTAAAATAAATCCTAACCTAAGTTACAATTAAACCTAACACTACACTATCAATAAATTAATTAAATAAAATACCTACAATTATCTACACTTAAATCTAACACTACACTATCAATAAATTAATTAAATACAATACCTACAATTAAATCTAACACTACACTATCAATAAATTAATTACATGAAATACCTACAAATAAATACAATTAAATAAACTAACTAAAGTACAAAAAATAAAAAAAGCTAAGTTACAAAAAATAAAAAAAATAATTACAAACATAATAAAAATATTACAACAATTTTAAGCTAATTACACCTACTCTAAGCCCCCTAATAAAATAACAAAGCCCCCCAAAATAAAAAAATGCCCTACCCTATTCTAAAATTAAAATAGAAAAGCTCTTTTACCTTACCAGCCCTTAAAAGGGCTTTTTGCGGGGCCTGCCCCAAAGAATTCAACTATTTTGCCTGTAAAAAAAACATACAATACCCCCCCAACATTACAACCCACCACCCACATACCCCTAATCTAACCCAAACCCCCCTTAAATAAACCTAACACTAAGCCCCTGAAGATCTTCCTACCTTGTCTTCACCATGCCAGGTATCACCGATCGTTCCAGGCTCCGAAGTCTTCATCCAAGCCCAAGCGGGGGCTGGCGATCCATCATCCGGCTGAAGTCTTCTATCAAGCGGCGACTGAAGAGGTCCAGAAGAGGCTCCAAAGTCTTCATCCTATCCGGGAAGAAGAGGAGATCCGGACCGGAAACCATCTTGATCCAAGTGGCATCTTCTATCTTCATCCGATGACGAGCGGCTCCATCTTGAAGACCTCCAGCGCGGATCCATCCTCTTCTTCCGACGTCCTAAGTCCGAATGAAGGTTCCTTTAAATGACGTCATCCAAGATGGCGTCCCTCAAATTCCGATTGGCTAATAGGATTCTATCAGCCAATCGGAATTAAGGTAGGGAAAATCTGATTGGCTGATTGAATCAGCCAATCAGATTGAGCTTGCATTCTATTGGCTGTTCTGATCAGCCAATAGAATGCAAGCTCAATCTGATTGGCTGATTGGATCAGCCAATCGGATTGAACTTGAATCTGATTGGCTGATTCCATCAGCCAATCAGATTTTTCCTACCTTAATTCCGATTGGCTGATAGAATCCTATCAGCCAATCGGAATTCGAGGGACGCCATCTTGGATGACGTCATTTAAAGGAACCTTCATTCGGACTTAGGACGTCGGAAGAAGAGGATGGATCCACGCTGGAGGTCTTCAAGATGGAGCCGCTCGTCATCGGATGAAGATAGAAGATGCCGCTTGGATCAAGATGGTTGCCGGTCTGGATCTCCTCTTCTTCCCGGATAGGATGAAGACTTTGGAGCCTCTTCTGGACCTCTTCAGCCGCCGCTTGATAGAAGACTTCAGCCGGATGATGGATCGCCAGCCCCCGCTTGGGCTTGGATGAAGACTTCGGAGCCTGGAACGATCGGTGATACCTGGCATGGTGAAGACAAGGGGGCCTAGTTATCAAGCCGTCAACCTCAAATATGCTGGAATTCCACAGCGTATTTGCGGCGAGGCTGATTCGCCTTAGTTATCAAAGGCTTCAGACCGGCAAAAGTAGAATTTTGTGACGTAAACTTCGATCCGCCGGACTCCGTCCGACACAGATCGATTCTTACGTCACTCCAGATGTTCCGCACACAAGTGCGGCACAATCTCACTACTTTTGCTAGTTATCAAAAAAGTAGCAGGTACGCTCGGCACTTTTACGGCCCAGCGTACCTGGTTTTCAAACCGCCAGCCTGGAGGCGGCGGATCCCATAGGAATCAATGGGAGTCTGACCATAGCGAAAGTACAAGTTCGCTGCTGCCAGACATCCCATTGATTTCTATGGGAGCTGTCTACACCTAACACCCTAACACGTACCCCGAGTCTAAACACCACTAATCTGCCCCCCTACACCGCCGCAACTAAATAAATGTATTACCCCCTAAACCGCCGCTCCCGGAGCCCACCGCAAGCTACTCTATCCCTATTAACCCCTAAACCACCGCTCCCGGAGCCCACCGCAACAATAATAAATGTCTTAACCCCTAAACCGCCGCTCCTGGAGCCCACCGCCACCTACATTATACCTATTAACCCCTATCCTGCCCCCCCTATACCGCCGCCCTCTGTAATAAAGTTATTAACCCCTATCCTGCCGATTCCGCACCTCGCCGCAAATAAATAAATAGTTTAACCCCTAAACCGCCGCTCCCTGAACCCGCCGCAACCTATCTTAAATTTATTAACCCCTATCCTGCCCCCCCTACACCGTCGCCACCTATAATAAATTTATTAACCCCTATCCTGCCCCCCACTACACCGCCGCCACTGTAATAAATTTATTAACCCCTAAACCTAAGTCTAACACTAACCCTAACACCCCCCTAACTTAAATATTAATTAAATAAATCTAAATCATATTTATATTATTAACTAAGTTAATCCTATTTAAAACTAAATACTTACCTATAAAATAAACCCTAATATACCTACAATATAAATAATAATTATATTGTAGCTATCTTAGGATTTATTTTTATTTTACAGGTACCTTTCAAATTATTTTAACTAGGTACAATAGCTATTAAATAGTTATTAACTATTTAATAGCTTACCTAGCTAAAATAAAGAGAAATTTACCTGTAAAATAAATCCTAACCTAAGTTACAATTATATCTAACACTAGACTATACTTTAATAAATTATTCCTATTTAAAACTAAATACTTACCTGTAAAATAAACCCTAAGATAGCTACAATGTAATTCATAATTACATTGTAGCTATTTTAGGATTTATATTTATTTTACAGGTAACTTTGTATTTATTTTGGCTAGTTAGAATAGTTATTAAATAGTTATTAACTATTTAATAACTACCTAGCTAAAAGAAATACAAAATTACCTGTAAAATAAATCCTAACCTAAGTTACAATTAAACCCTACACTATCATTAAATTAATTAATTAAACTACCTACAAATAACTACAATTAAATACAATTACATAAACTAACTAAAGAACAAAAAATAAAAAAAGCTAAGTTACAAAAAAAACAAACCAAACATTTAAAAACATATTACAACAATTTTAAGCTACTTACACCTAATCTAAGCCCCCCTAATAAAATAACGAACCCCCCCAAAATAAAAAAATGCCCTACCCTATTCTACATTAAAAAGTTCAAAGCTCTTTTACCTTACCAGCCCTTAAAAGAGCAATTTGTGGGGCATGCCCCAAAGTTCAGCTCTTTTGCCTGTAAAAGAAAAATACAACCCCCCCACCAACATTAAAACCCACCACCCACATACCCCTAATCTAACCCAAACCCTCTTAAAATAACCTAACACTAATCCCCTGAAGATCATCCTACCTTTAGTTGTCTTCACTCAGCCGTGCCACTGATGGAACTGAAGAGGACATCCGGACCGGCAGAAGTTATCCTCCAAGGGGCGCTGAAGAAATCTTCCATCCGATGAAGTGATCCTCCAAGCGGCGCTGAAGAAATCTTCCATCCGGGCGAGGTCATCTTCCAAGAGGCGCTGAAGAAGTCTTCTATCCGGGCGAGGTCATCGTCGAAGCCGGGTCTTGAATCTTCATCCCGCCGACGCGGAACATCCTCCTTTCCCGACGAACTACCGACGAATGAAGGCTCCTTTAAGGGACGTCATCCAAGATGGCGTCCCTTCAATTCCGATTGGCTGATAGGATTCTATCAGCCAATCGGAATTAAGGTAGGAAAAATCTGATTGGCTGATGGAATCAGCCAATCAGATTCAAGTTCAATCCGATTGGCTGATCCAATCAGCCAATCAGATTGAGCTTGCATTCTATTGGCTGTTCCGATCAGCCAATAGAATGCGAGCTCAATCTGATTGGCTGATTGGATCAGCCAATCGGATTGAACTTGAATCTGATTGGCTGATTCCATCAGCCAATCAGATTTTTCCTACCTTAATTCCGATTGGCTGATAGAATCCTATCAGCCAATCGGAATTCGAGGGATGCCATCTTGGATGACGTCCCTTAAAGGAGCCTTCATTCGTCGGTAGTTCGTCGGGAAAGGAGGATGTTCCGCGTCGGCGGGATGAAGATTCAAGACCCGGCTTCGACGATGACCTCGCCCGGATAGAAGACTTCTTCAGCGCCTCTTGGAAGATGACCTCACCCGGATGGAAGATTTCTTCAGTGCCGCTTGGAGGATCACTTCATCGGATGGAAGATTTCTTCAGCGCCCCTTGGAGGATAACTTCTGCCGGTCCGGATGTCCTCTTCAGTTCCATCGGTGGCTCGGCTAAGTGAAGACAACTAAAGGTAGGATGATCTTCAGGGGATTAGTGTTAGGTTATTTTAAGGGGGGTTTGGGTTAGATTAGGGGTATGTGGGTGGTGGGTTTTAATGTTGGTGGGGGGGGTTTGTATTTTTCTTTTACAGGCAAAAGAGCTGAACTTTGGGGCATGCCCCCACAAAAGGCCCTTTTAAGGGCTGGTAAGGTAAAAGAGCTTTGAACTTTTTTAATGTAGAATAGGGTAGGGCATTTTTTTATTTTGGGGGGGTTTGTTATTTTATTAGGGGGCTTAGATTAGGTGTAAGTAGCTTAAAATTGTTGTGATATGTTTTTAAATGTTTGTAACTTTTTATTTTTATTTTTTGTAACTTAGCTTTTTTTATTTTTTGTACTTTAGTTAGTTTATGTAATTGTATTTAATTGTAGTTATTTGTAGGTAGTTTAATTAATTAATTTAATGATAGTGTAGTGTTAGGTTTAATTGTAACTTAGGTTAGGATTTATTTTACAGGTAATTTTGTATTTCTTTTAGCTAGGTAGTTATTAAATAGTTAATAACTATTTAATAACTATTCTAACTAGCTAAAATAAATACAAAGTTACCTTAAAATAAATATAAATCCTAAAATAGCTACAATGTAATTATGAATTACATTGTAGCTATCTTAGGGTTTATTTTACAGGTAAGTATTTAGTTTTAAATAGGAATAATTTATTAAAGTATAGTGTAGTGTTAAGTGTAATTGTAACTTAGGTTAGTTTTTATTTTACAGGTAAATTTCTCTTTATTTAGCTAGGTAGCTATTAAATAGTTAATAACTATTTAATAGCTATTGTACCTAGTTAAAATAAATTGAAAGGTACCTGTAAAATAAAAATAAATCCTAAGATAGCTACAATATAATTATTATTTATATTGTAGCTATATTAGAGTTTATTTTATAGGTAAGTATTTAGTTTTAAATAGGATTAACTTAGTTAATAATATAAATATTATTTAGATTTATTTAATTATTATTTAAGTTAGGGGGTGTTAGGGTTAGTGCTAGACTTAGGTTTAGGGGTTAATAATTTTATTACAGTGGCGGCGGCGTAGTGGGCAGGATAGGGGTTAATAAATTTAATATAGGTTGCGGCGGGTTCAGGGAGCGGCGGTTTAGGGGTTAAACTATTTTTTTATTTACGGCGAGGTGCAGGATCAGCTGGATAGGGGTTAATAACTTTATTACAGAGGGCGGCGGTATAGGGGGGGCAGGATAGGGGTTACTAGGTATAATGTAGGTGGCAGCGGTGTCCGGGAGCGGCGGTTTAGAGGTTAATACATTTATAAGACTTGCGGCGGGGTCTAGGAGCGGCGGTTTAGGGGTTAATACATTTTTAATAGTTGCGGCAGGGTCTAGGAGCGGCGGTTTAGGGGTTAGTAACTTTATTTAGTTGCTGGGGGCTCCGGGGGCCCCGGTATAGGGGTTAGAGCAGTGTAGTTTAGTGTGAGTGCTTAGTGACAGGCTAGCAAGAAAGCAGTCAAACAGCCGAAGAGCAGCGAGATCGGATGAGTGATAACTCTCACAGTCCGCTGCTCATCGCCCCGTGGCTTTTTGACAGCTTTTTTTGATAACTTAGGCGTATTTTTTCAGGTCCGCGGCGGCGAAGGTAGGCGAGCTTAGGCGGGCGTATTGGGCCGGCGAAGTCAGAAAAGTTGACGGCTTGATAACTACCCCCCAAGGTAGGAAGATCTTCAGGGGCTTAGTGTTAGGTTTATTTAAGGGGGGTTTGGGTTAGATTAGGGGTATGTGGGTGGTGGGTTGTAATGTTGGGGGGGAGATATTGTATGTTTTTTTTTACAGGCAAAAGAGTTGAATTCTTTGAGGCAGGCCCCGCAAAAAGCCCCTTTAAGGGCTGGTAAGGTAAAAGAGCTTTTCTATTTTAATTTTAGAATAGGGTAGGGCATTTTTTTTATTTTGGGGGGCTTTGTTATTTTATTAGGGGGCTTAGAGTAGGTGTAATTAGCTTAAAATTGCTGTAATATTTTTATTATGTTTGTAGTTAATTTTTTTTATCTATTTGTAGGTATTTCATGTAATTAATGTATTGATAGTGTAGTGTTAGGTTTAATTGTAACTTAGGTTAGGATTTATCTTACAGGTAATTTTGTAATTATTTTAACTAGGTAGCTATTAAATAGTTATTAACTATTTAATAGCTATTGTACTTGGTTAAAATAAATACAAAGTTGCCTGTAAAATAGATATTAATCCTAAAATAGCTACAATATAATTATAATTTATATTGTAGCTATATTAGGGTTTATTTTACAGGTAAGTATTTAGCTTTTAATAGGAATAAGTTATTTAATAAGAGTTAATTTATTTCATTAGATTTAAATTATATTTAACTTAGGGGGGTGTTAGTGTTAGGGTTAGACTTAGCTTTAGGGGTTAATAAATTTATTAGAGTAGCAGCGAGGTCCGGTCGGCAGATTAGGGGTTAATACTTGCAGTTAGGTGTCAGTGATGTTAGGGAGGGCAGATTAGGGGTTAATACTATTTATTATAGGGTTAGTGAGGCGGATTAGGGATTAATATATTTATTATAGTAGCGGTGAGGTCCGGTCGGCAGATTAGGGGTTAATTATTGTAGGTAGCTGGCGGCGACATTGTGGGGGGCAGATTAGGGGTTAATAAATATAATATAGGGGTCGGCGGTGTTAGGGGCAGCAGATTAGGGGTACATAGCTATAATGTAGGTTGCGGCGTGTAGGGAGCGGCAGATTAGGGGTTAAAAAAAATATGCAGGGGTCAGCGATAGCGGGGGCGGCATATTAGGGGTTAATAAGTGTAAGGTTAGGGGTGTTTAGACTCGGGGTACATGTTAGGGTGTTAGGTGCAGACATAGGAAGGAAACAATGGGGCTGCGTTAGGAGCTGAACGCTGCTTTTTTGCAGGTGTTAGGTTTTTTTTCAGCTCAAACTGCCCCATTGTTTTCTATGGGGGAATCGTGCACGAGCACGTTTTTGAAGCTGGCTGCGTCCGTAAGCACCGCTGGTATTGAGAGTTGCAGTGGCGGTAAATATGCCTGTACGCTCCCTTTTTGGAGCCTAACGCAGCCATTCTGTGAACTCTAAATACCAGCGGTATTTAAAAGGTGCGGGGAAAAAAAAGCATGCGTTAGCTACGCAGGTCGTTACCGACAAAACTCTAAATCTAGCTGCTCATTTGTTAGAAAGTTGTCCATCACTGGGTTAAAATAACAGAAACAGCTTTATTAAAGGGATATGGAAGCCATACTTTAAATTCATTTTTCAGTGATAGTCAGCTCAGTATAATGCAAAATTGTGTACATATAAAATGCACTTTCCATTAATTTGATATTAACTTCAGCTGCCCCCACCCCAATACAATGCATGTGTACAGCACTTCAGTATCTGTCTCACTCCTTATACTCCTAATCATCAACTGCTCTGTCTTTAGGCTTGTCATTTCTAATGACATAACAATAATAATAATAATAATAATTATTATTATTATTATCATTATTATTATTATTAGTAGGAGTAGTAATATTAGTATTGTTTAATAATACATCTATAGATTAATACAGATGAATTTGTGGCCCTTGTTCTTATACGAGTTGCAATCTGTTAATCAGTACTGATGCAAATGGTTGATTTAAAATGAATAACATTCTGGTGTTACATGAAATGCAAAACAATTTATATTACACTTTCTAAAATGAATGTTACACAGTTACAGCTGTAATATTACTGCTTTATGTAAGCTATGTAAGTCTTTAACAGTTTAGCTGTAAATGTGCTATTGATTTGCCCAATCTCAGCTATGTTTTCTGCTACTAATAATATTTACATTTTCACACATTTAAACTAAAAAAAGATGCCTACTTTTTAATTGAAATACTAACCAAAATTGTATGAAACAAAAAAACTTTCTAAATCAGACAGTGATTACACCTATGCATGGCAGTTTTGCAAAGTCATCTTTGAAATGTCCAATGCAATCTAGTGAGATAGTTACAGCTGGCTGAACAATGTGGTGGGAAAATGTCTAACCATCGGTATTGTGTCGGCCATATCCAGCCAATAGTGCAAAATCAGTGCTCACAAGAATAACAAATGAATGAAAAAAGTACTGACAGAGATAATATAGCTACACAAAAGGTGCCTACATGGGTGACTGAGCGCACACTATGGGAAGGTTCAGCTGTCTTTGCTTAGTCAGACTAACTTGGTACAATGTACTGTGAATGAAAACATGGCTAAATATCTCTAGACCAGACTACTTACTACCCCTTGTCACTAGTCTATTAGGACAGTTAATCTGCAATCACCTAACACACTTTTTCTTACCCAGTTCTATACTATGTAATCAGGCCTAAAACACTCCCCCAACATGGAACCCACATAAGCAGCTAAGAGACAGCAAAGAGCCCTCTCTAGACCTCTCAGCAGATTATTATGTGGTATATCATCACCTCCTCTTAAAGACTCTTTACCTTCTTAGTATGGAACATAATTTATACTAGTAGAGTTATTAAATACATTTTATTAATTTACCATTTTCCATATAAAAAGGTATTTTAATATGTATTTGTTTTTTGAAAAAAAAAAAAAAAATTTCTAATCTAAAAAAAACTATTTTTTGTTTTCATGCTTATGAGGATGTGTCACAATCCACCAATACAGCTGTAAGAGCAATGCCCCTATGGAAGAATTATACACAGACGTAATATTAAAGAGTTAACGGTCAACAAATTATATTATCTCTATTTGTTTAACCTTTGCAAACTGGTTAAACACACAGTTAAAGTTTTGCACAATGTTCCTATGCAGTTCTTAAGCAGGATACGGCTGGTCATCATTAGAAGCATACTTATGTCATTCTTAAGAGACAATGCGTTCTGCCTGGGTGCATCGCCTTTCAGTGGTACTACAGAGACTTTAGAAGCAACAGAGCACATGACAGCAGGGATCTCACCTGCACAGCACACATAAAGTGCTGATTTAGGGGCCTTGCAAGCTTCTGATTGGTGCATGGATATGCCAGTCATTCAGTTGCTGCATATGGCCCCTAAAATAAGTGCTTAAAACACCTCAACATACTTCTAGTATAACCACTCTGCATTATGCTTTCATTATTTATTTTGTTCTCCTTTCCTGTAATTTGATTCTGAATATTATGGGTTTTCCAGTTCATGTTAAACATGGAAGTGCAGACACAGCTATATTCCACACAGTCATTGGTTGCACACTCTAGTAAGCCATTTGTAACCATTTATAATTGGCCTCAGCAGAAAAGGTAACCTAAATTAAAATTTGGCGGTGCCTACTGCAGGATGAACATTAACTTTACCCTTAATTTCTCAATATTTAAACAACTAAATAATTTTTTAAAAAAACAAACAAATTATTATCAGGCTAATCTTTGCTCTGAATACATCATTCAAGCAATGATTTATTTAGATTACAAGTGGAGCGGTATTTAACATTCAAGTTTTTTGCGCACATCGACTAGCGCTCATATTACAACTTGAAAGTAAAAAAATTTTGCGCGCGTACTAACCTGATGCACGTAAAAAGTCGAAGTTAGAATATAGCGACCACGTTAAAGTATTCCCCATAGCAGTTAATAGAGCAAAAAAGTGTGTGGGGGGGAAACCTAACACCCTACTCATGCGTAAACCTGATAGCATATTCTCAAGTGTGCTAACCCGACATGAAAATATGAATATTTCATATTCCAATGTTTTTCACATAGCAGAATATCTTATATTTATTCATAAATACATATTTCTACATATATCTGATGGTATTTTGGTAATATATATATATATATATATATATATATATATATATATATAGTTATAGATATATACAGATATATATAGGAATATCTCTAAGAAAATACATAGAACATATTCTGATATGTGCAGAACATTGGAATGTGAAATATTTACAATAAATACACAGTATAACACTTTATGCTTTTACATGTTTTCATCTACTTGAATGCAAAGGGCTCCAATGAACTTAT
This sequence comes from Bombina bombina, assembly GCF_027579735.1. Lineage (NCBI taxonomy): Eukaryota > Metazoa > Chordata > Amphibia > Anura > Bombinatoridae > Bombina > Bombina bombina. The sequence goes on from NC_069504.1 coordinate 582,678,346, forward strand.
ATATTTGCCTATATATGTATATGTATGTATTTGTGTGTTTATATGTGTATATATGTCTGTAAAATACATAAATACATATGTACACACAGACACACACACACACACACATATATATATATATATATATATATATATACACACACACACATTCATACATATATAAAAGATATATATACTTGTACATATATATATATATATATATATATGTTACAGTTAAAGTGCAGAATCAGCTAATGTGCACATTACCTAGCTAATCTGCAGATTAACTGATTTGCTCAGTTAAAGTGCAGAATCTGCACTTTACCTAGGTAATGTGCACATTAACTGCTTCCGTGTAGTTAAAGTTGTAAAAGTTTGTTTCTCTCATGTAAAGTGTTTATTGAAAAAGAAGCCGAAGAATGTTCCAATTTCGGCCGAGGGCAGATACGCTCCAGAGTGCTCTGTTCTAATCAGAGCCTCGGGCTCCGCAACTGCCTCTGGGAACCTTATCATGGGTCCCAGCCCGCACGTCTTGAAATTCTCTGTCTGGGAAATTATCTATCGAATCTATCTATGTAATTCAAAGTGTCACCATTTTTTAGACTGCACAAATAAGTAAGCAATTGCAAATTCATTTCCTATATCAAATCTAAAAACTGCAATAAAACAATTTGTGACTGCAAATTCATTTCCTAGATCTAATATTTTAAACCGTTTGATTGTTTGTATTATATTTTTTTTAATTTTTATAGTTGAGTTTAACGAAATAAATAAAGAACATGATGTTAAATAATAACATTATGTTAATTTCATTAATTGTTATAGTTGAGTTTAAAAAATAAATAAAGAACAGAATGTTCCGATTTCGGCTGAGGGCAGATACGCTCCAGAGTGCTCTGTTCTAATCAGAGCCTCGGGCTCCGCAACTGCCTCTGGGAACCTTACCATGGGTCACAGCCCACACGTCTTGAAATTCTCTGTCTGGGAAATTATCTATCGAATCTATCTATTTATTATAGATTCGATAGATAGATAATTTCCCACACAGAGAATTTCAAGACGTGCGTGCTGGGACCCATGGTAAAATATTAGATCTAGGAAATGAATTTGCAGTCACAAATTGTGTCTGGAGCGTATCTGCCCTCGGCCGAAATCGGAACATTCTGTTCTTTATTTATTACATTCTTCGGCTTCTTTTTCAATAAACAGTTTACATGAGAGAAACAAACTTTTTTGCACTTTAACTAGTGCCTAGTAGGTAATGTGCAGATTACCTAGGTAATGTGAGAAATGAAACAATTTTTCTGCACTTTAACTGATCACCCTAGTTAATCTGCAGATTAGCTAGGTAATGTGCACATTAACTGATTTCTGCACTTTAACTGTAACATATACACACATACAAATGTATACATGTATGTATCTCTATGTTAAAGCCCTTTGCCTGGCTTTTCTTTTTTTTCTAACACCAGATACCCCATATCTTTGAGCCCTTATAACTTTTTTGTGCAATAGTTTTTTTTAATACTTTTTATTAGTGTTATTATGAGTATAACAGTACTTTGTAATGCATTTTTTATGTGGTTTGTGACATTTTTTTTGTTTTGCAAAACAGTTCAGAGCTCTGAGGTCCTACACCTGACATGCGCAAACAGCTGTGATATTACTGTTATAGTACGAGCAGACACGATCCACTGTAGCGTATCATGTCTGCCGCACATCGATAAATGCTGACACCATACGCTATCAGCATTTATCATTGCACAAGCATTTCTAGGGAAATGCTTGTGCAATGCCGCCCTCTGCACATTCACGGCCAATTGACCGCTAGCAGGGGGTGTCAATCAACCCAATCGTATCCGTTCAGGATGATTGCTGTCTGTTGCTTCAGAAGTGGTGGACGAGTTACGACTGCTGCTTCTTAACTTACTCTTCAGGTGGACCTGAAGCAGAGTGGGTCGGAAGCAGCATCCGCTGCTTCATAAATCGACCCCTTAGTGTTTAATGTCCCTTTAACTAAAAAATAAAGTCCCATAATGAATAATTTTTATTGAAATTAGTTGCATGAGTATAATTTAATGCTGGGACATACTCCTACGTCCTTAATTGCATGCTGAACATATCATGTAAGCATGCTATCGCCTGTATTGTTGTGAGCTCTAATCAACTTTACACTTTTCACAATATAAAAAAAAGGAATAATAAAAGACACTATTTAGATTCAGAGAATTGTACATTATAGCCAGATGCAGAAGCTGAGCTTTGTGAAAATCTACCTTTTGAACAGATTCTGTAGACACACTGGTGTGCAATGACTTAACTGTTATTAGCATTCCAAGGAAATCTTTAAATCTCATTGGTTACTAATCTTAGAACAGCTTTAATAAATCTTACTGAAGGAACTTAGTACAATACAATTTTATTCATTTCTATGAGGCTTGTCTCAAACTATTCACAACCTTTTTAGAAAATAAAATGTTTTTAACTGTCAGGGTGCTAGGAATCAGACTGAGACGAGAAGTGCAAAAATAATCACACCTTTATTAATAGCAAAAAATAATAAAAAGTCCACAAGCCAAATAACAAGCCAGGAATCAAAACCAGAGCTGGTAGTCAGACGAGCCGAGTCAGGAGCCAAAGCGAATAGTCAGATGAGCCGGAATCAGGAACAAGGAAAACAGCAGAGTCAGGAACAAGCCAGGAATCTGGAACCAGGAAGGACGTCAGGCAGCCAGGTAATACACAGGAACTCTCACAAACAGGTCTGCAACAACGCAAAGGCAAAGCATACTGAACAGAGGCCCTTTAAATAATAAGTGATGACATCACAATTCTGAGACTGCATCCTATCTCACATGGATGATGCACACCAGTCTGGCCATAAAAGGAAGTGCAGGAATTGAGCAGCATCCCCCACAATGCACCATAGTCAGGAAGAGAGGTGAGTAAAATGGCTGCCAGCAGCACATGGCAAACACAACAGGGAAAAAACCCTGATATTAACACATTTTTATCGTAGTGTTGTAATGTTTTAGTGAATTAGTTATGCTTTGCTTTTATGAAGCCAGTATACTTTTTCTGGAGTTTACATATGCAACATTAAAGTTATAATGATATACATAAGAGTAATTCTCAGTTTATAATGTTGACAGGAAAGAATAATGTATTTATTAACACACAAAGGGTTAGATTACCAGTGGCAGGCTATTTAGCACTTTCACTCGCACAAACACAGGTGGAAGTAAACATTTAATGAAGGCAGGTTAGCACGTATGTTACAAGTTGAAAGTAAAATGTTTGCACGCAAGCGAAACGCATTGCACGTTAACTTCAGGACTTCAAATATAACGGCCACATTAAGTTTTTCTTTCCATAGACTTTATTGGAGCACACTGTAAAAAAAACTTATCGCTTGCACGCTAACCCGATACCACGTTTGACCTACAGCGCTTAACCCAAAGGTAGTTATAAATATTTTACATTTCAATGTTCCTCACATAGAAGAAAATATTATTTTTTATTTTTAAGTATGTATTTGTCAGGATGCCAGGAATCAGAATGAGACGAGAAGTGCAAAAATAATCACACTCACTTAATAACAAAAATATTAAATAGTTCACAATTCAAATAACAAGCCAGGAGTAAAAACCAGAGCTGGTAGTCAGATGAGCCAAAGCGAGTAGTCAGACGAGCCGGGGATCAGGAACAAGGAGAGCAGCAAAGTCAGGAACAAGCCAGGGATCAGGAACCAGAAGAGACGTCAGACTAGCCAGGTAATACACAGGAACTCACAAACAGGTCTGAGACAACGCAAGGGCAAAGCATACTGAACAGAGGCCCTTTAAATAATAAGTGATTACATCACAATTCTGAGACTGCAACCTGTCTCACACGGATGATGTACAACAGTCTGGCCATAAGAGTGCGTGCAGGAAATGAACAGCATCACACACTCTCTACCAGATTTAGTAAGAAAGGTGAGTAAAATGGCTGCCAGCAGCACATGGCAAACAAAGCAGTGAAAAACCCTTACAGTACCCTCCCCTCAATGACCCCTCCCCCACGGGAGGACAAAAGGCTTATCGAAGAAACGGGCATGGAAGGCACAGAGGTGGGTGGAAGCATGAACATCAGAGGAGGGAACCCATGAATACTCCTCCGGAACCATAGCCCGTCCAGTGAACCAAATACTGTATGCGGTTCCTGGACATACGAGAGTCAATAATGCTGCTGACCTCATATTCTTCATGGTTGTCAACAGAGATAGGACGGGGACAAGGCAACACAGTGGTAAACCAATTACAAACCAATGGTTTCAAGAGGGAGACATGAAAAACATTGGAGATGCGCATTGCATGAGGAAGGTCAAGAGCGTAGGCCAGAGAATTGACCCACTGGAGTATCCGAAAAAGGACCAACATGACGGGGAGCCAGTTTATTTGAAGGGACACGAAGGTTCAAGTTGTGGGAGGACAGCCAAACTCTCTCACAAACCTGGTAGGAAGGCGCGGGCAGACCCCTACGATCAGCCTGGAACTTTTGGCGCTGCATAGAACAAGGATGGCAATCCTGAATTTGCACCCGAGTGGAACGGAGTTGCTGGAGATGCTCCTCCAAAGCCGGAATACCCTGAGACATAAATGAATCAGGCAACAAGGATGGTTGAAACCCATAATTCGCCATGAATAGGGATAGCTGGGAGGAAGCATTAATAGCACTATTATGAGCGAACTCTGCCCAAGGTAACAGTTCAGACCAATTATTGTGGTGATCTGAGACATAGCAACGGAGGAACTGTTCCAGAGCTTGATTAGACAATTCCACAGCCTCATTGGATTGAGGGTGATATACTGAGGAGAAGGAAATATGGATCCCCATTTGAGCACAAAAGGAACGCCAAAATCTTAAGACAAACTGGCTACCCCGGTCCGAGACTATCTCCTTGGGTAACCCATGTAAACGGAAATTTAAGCAAGTTCCTGGGCAGTAGGCAACTTCTTCAAGGGATGCAAAGTGACATTTTAGAAAACCAGTCAACCACCATTAGGATAACACTATTGCCATTGGAAATAGGGAGTTTGACAATGAAGTCCATGGAAAGATGTGTCCAAGGATGCTCACCATTAACAATAGGTTGAAGAAGATCCACAGGTAGACGTTGAGCAGTATTATTTTGTGCACAGACTGCACAGGAGGCAAAATACACAGCAATATCAGAACAAAGACCTGGCCACCAAAATTGTCGAATGACAGACCAAATAATTTGGTTCTTCCCGGGTGACCTGCGGGTTTAGGATAGTGGTAAGTGTGCAATAGTTTAGTTTGAAGATTCTCAGGTACAAAGCACTTACCACTAGGTTTCTCAGGAGGTGCATTGGTTTGTGTAGCCAGGATCTCCTCCCCTAAGGGAGAAGTCAAATTAGTACGTATGGTGGCCAAAATATGGTCAGGAGGTATAACTGGAATAGGTACAGACTCCTCCTTGGACAGAGGTGAAAATTGACGAGAGAGTGCATCAGCCTTAGCATTCTTACTACCAGGCAGGTAGGAGACTACATAATTAAACCGAGACAAAAATAGCGCCCATCTGGCTTGTTGGGGTGACAAACGTTTTGCTTCGGATAGATAAGTCAAATTCTTGTGGTCTGTAAGAATGAGCACTGGTACGCTAGTACCCTCGAGAAGGTGCCTCCATTCCTTGAGTGCCAAAATTATGGCCAGTAATTCCCTGTCGCCAATTTCATAATTGCACTCCACCAGAGACAATTTCTTAGAAAAGAAACTGCACGGATGCAAGAAGCCGTCAGGCGTAGGACGTTGAGACAAGAGGGCACCTACTCCAGTCTCAGACACATCGACCTCAAGAACAAAAGGCAGGACAGGGTTAGGATGAGCCAGAACTGGAGCGGCAGCAAAGGCAGTCTTAAGACTCTCAAAAGCCTTATTGACAGTAGGTGACCAATGGAGTGGATCATTCTCCTTACGGGTCATGTCAGTGATAGGTTTGACCAAGGAAAAAAAGTTTTTAATAAACTTCCTATAGTAATTGGCAATGCCCAAAAAACATTGAATAGAGTGAAGACTAACTGGGCGAGGCCACTGCAGGACTGCAGACAACTTGTCAGGATCCATGGAAAACACTGCAACAGAGATTACATAACCTAGGAAGGTTACTTGAGTCTGATGGAATTCCCATTTCTCAAGTTTACAAAACAGGCTGTTATCACGTACTCTCTGAAGTACCTGTGTAACATCAGAACGATGAGCCTCAAGAGTGGGGGGAGTGTATGAGGATATCATCTAAGTACACCACAACACACTGTTGCAACATATCTCGTTGAACATCATTAATAAATTCCTGGAAAAAAGCTGGAGCATTACATAGGCCAAAGGACATTACAAGATACTCATAATGCCCGCTCTTGGTGTTAAATGCTGTTTTCCATTTTTGGCCCTCCTTAATCCTAACGAAATTGTATGCTCCTCTCAGATCAAGTTTAGAAAAGACCATAGCTCCCTTGAGGCGGTCAAAGAGTTTCGTAATGAGCGGAATAGGGTAAGCATTCTTAATGCATCGATGCATGGTCTTAACGTGCCACCCTTTTTCTTCACAAAGAAAAAGCCAGCTCCTGCAGGAGAGCAGGATTTGCGGATGATCCCCTGTGACAGAGCATTGGCAACATACTCCTCCATAGCACAATTCTCTGCAACCCAGAGAGGGTAAACATGGCCCTGAGGAGGAATGGCTCTGAGTTGCAGGTCTATGGCACACCCGTAAGACCGGTGAGAAGGCAACGTACCGGCACGCACCTTGTGAAAAACGTCTTGGAACTCTCGGTACTCCTCAGGCAAGGAGACACTGAAGAAGTGCACAGGACTTTGACTGGTTTCCGTAGACAAGAGGAAATACATTGCGGAGATCATGACAAAATTTTGGACCTACGCCAGTCGAGACTGGGATTGTGCTTTTGGAGCCAGGGATAACCCAGAACAACTGGAAAATGCGGAGAGTTAATCACCTGAAACTGGAGGGTTTCAAAATGGAGATCCCCAACAGCCACGGATAACAGAGTGGTTTTGTGAGTAACGAGTGCAGGCTGAAGAGGCCTGCCATCAATTGCCTCAATAGCAAGCGGAATGGACCGAGGCAATACAGGAATGGAGTGCTTTGATACAAAAGCACTGTCAATGAAATAGCCCGCAGCACCAGAATCAACAAGAGCCTGGGTGACTATGGAGGAGTCCACCCAGGAAAGAACAACAGTGACCAAAGGTTTCTCCTTTAGCAGTTCTGGGGACCAGGATAAACCACCCAAGGTCTGCCCCCAACAGGACCCTAGGTGCGAGCGTTTAACCATCCATGTAGGACAAAACTTTAAAAGGTGGCCCTGTAACCTGCAATAGAGGCAGAGCCCCTCCCTCTTCCTAAAGGCCATTTCCACCACAGAGAGACGCGTGAATCCCAACTGCATCAGCACAGCAGTACCTGGTGACCCGGGACCAGGAGACATGGGAGGAGAGGGAGGCATGGGTGGGAACGACAACGTAGGAGACAATGGAACAGGAGGCTTCCGCAAGCACTCCTTGAAAGAGGGCCTCTCTCTGAGTCTGATGTCAGTTAGGATTAAAAAAGACACCAAAGCTTTGAGATCCTCTGGTAAATCTCTGGCAGCAACTTTGTCTTTAATCGCATCAGAAAGCCCATGAAAGAAGGCGGCAACAAGGGCTTCATTGTTCTAACCTCTGCGGGAAGCGTACGTAACTCAATGGCCTACTGAGCAATAGATCTCGTACCTTGCTGAATGGACATTAGTCATTTGGTAGCAGAGGAGGAGCGAGCCGGAACATCAAATACCCTTCGAAAGGAGGACACAAATTCAGGGTAATTAGAAATCACAGGTTTATTAGTCTCCCACAAGGGATTAGCCAAGGCAAGGGCTGTGTCAGAGAGTTACGAGATGAGAAATCCCCCTTTAGCTCTGTCAGAGGAAAATGCCTGAGCTAACATATCAAAGTAAATGCCCACCTGGTTCAAAAACCCTCTGCACTGATTAGGATAATCTCCATAAGGCTGAGGTAGAGATGCAGAACTGGACATGCTCCTGGTAGGACTAGCTGCAGCAGCAAAAAACAGGATCAGCTATAACTTGTGGGACACTCTGGTCCAAATGTGCAATGCGAGTCAGCAGGGTTTGCAGGGCTAGTGCAAATTGATCCAAGCGGTGATCCTGTTCATCTATCCTGGAAATGATGGTAGGTAAAGGTGGATTATTAGCACAATCAGGATTTGTGGACCTTGCGTAATGTCAGGATGCCAGGAATCAGACTGAGACGAGAAGTGCAAAAATAATCACACCTTTATTAATAACAAAAATAATAAAAAGTCCACAAGTCAAATAACAAGCCAGGAGTCAAAACCAGAGCTGGTAGTCAGGCGGGCCGAGTCAGGAGCCAAAGCGAGTAGTCAGACGAACTGGGAATCAGGAACAAGGAGAACAGCATAGTCAGGAACAAGTCAGGGATCAGGAACCAGAAGAGACGTCAGACTAGCCAGGTAATACACAGGAACTCACAAACAGGTCTGAGACAATGCAAGGGCAAAGCATACTGAACATAGGCCCTTTAAATAATAAGTGATGACATCACAATTCTGAGACTGCAACCTGTCTCACACGGATGATGTACAACAGTCTGGCCATAAGAGGGCATGCAGGAAATGAGCAGCATCACACACTATCTACCAGATTCAGTAAGAAAGGTGAGTAAAAAAACAAAGCAGGGAAAAAACCCTTAGGCCTCTATTTAACAAAGGTCTGTTGGACCTGATCCGACAGTGCAGATCAGGTCCGACAGACCTCGCTGAATGAGGAGAGCAATACGCTCTCCGTATTCAGCATTGCACAAGCAGCTCTTATGAGCTGCTGGTGCAACGCCGCCCCCTGTAGATTCGCTGCCAATCGGCCGCCAGCAGGAGGGTGTCAATCAACCTGATCATACTCGATCGGGTTAAATTGCGGCGATGCAGAGCAGGCGGACAGGTTATGGAGCAGCGAAGCTTGATAAATGGGCCCCTTACAGTATTTCTATATAAATATATATATATATATATTATATATATATATATATATATATATATATATATCTATACCTATGTACAAGTGTATATATATATATATATATATATATATATATATATATATATACCTGTATATATAGGTATAGATATTTTATTGATGTTTTCATGTTTTCTACTTGACTTCAAAGAGCACCAATACATTTATATATATGTCTATATGTGTGTACATACGTATTTATATGTGCATATTTGTCTGTAAATACATATATAGAAATATAAAGACAAATACATATGTACACACATGTAAACATACATATATATAAGATGCTTAAATACCAGAGTATTGCAGTATGCAATGATACCTTTTTTATTGGACTAACATAGTATTTCAAAGACAAACTTTCGAGAGTTTCCTCCCTTCCTCAGTTCGGAAGCAATGGTTATTTGTTCCAGAAATTGTTTTAACTTTATACTCTTTATACAGGCTTCTTTTAGCCGAAACACATTGAGCTATATTTTAAATAAAACCTGAAGACACCTTTGTGATGATTTTAATAAAAGGCTTATTTAACTGCAATCCCATGAGTATAACCACTTTGTCGGAAATCTGCTACACTATTGTAAGCACTTTTATTTTGGAGGTGAAAACAGCAAGTTGACTCAGTGGACGTGGCAGCTTGGTTCCCTGGAGGTGACACAGCACCGCCACTTTCAACACTTTCTGCTTCTATCCATGGTTTGGGAGAACTGGGGCTGGCAGCGAGCACCTGAAGGGAAGTGCTAACATTGCTTCATACTTTATCCTTTCTAATACGTTTTTTTTTCTAACACCTGAGACTTCATATCTTTTAGCCCTTATAACTTTTTTAATGCAATCTTTAAAAATAATTTTTATCAGACAGTGTAGAATTTCGTTTCCTGATCACGACACTTTTTTTCTTCGTGTTAAAGTGACATAGTACTCATATAAGAGTGCAATTGTGTGCCACATAATCTTGCTGGTAAGGCATAAAAAGCAGTGCACAAGCAGCTGCAGGGCAGAGAGTGGATCACACAAAAGAGTGATTGTTGGATAGAATGATACCCACTTGTTTAGTCTGCCCCCTCTATGGTCACTCAAAAACTTAAGAATAAAAAAAAAATCAGTAAAGACAAGTATGTAAACATTTTTGAGCAGACAGACAAGCCTATAAACTATAACAAACACTATTAGAATGACACAGAGATAATGAGCTCAATTTATCAAAGCTTCAACTCTGAATACGCTGAAATTCCACGTCAAATTAAGCACAGAATTGATATGCCGAAGTTAACAATGGGTTAACATAGTAAAATGTAGGTCAATTCGCTGTAACATATGCTCCCCCGAAATTAGTTCAATGCAAATCGATGCTCATGTTATTTAAGAGTACTACAGGTAATCCACTTTTACGTACCACTATTCGACCAAATTAAAATTTATGAAACATTCAACTGGTATGTTCATAACATGATTGACGCAGTGAACCTGATTTTCAATACGCCACCTTTGAGCATGCAAACGCCATAAGAATTAAAGGGATGTTACTAGACTATAAAAGGGCGTGTCTACCAACACAGAAAGGTTTAGTAGTATGCTGTTTGTCCACTCATACAGTCATTAGCAATTAACATGATTAATGTCTTTACATTTGCAATACTCCTTCAAGCAAAATTTTATATATATATATACAAAAGTAAATTAAATTTAGGTAAGATTTATTGTTTGTACTTGTATAAAAATAGTTATTTCAAGGACACAACAAGAGTTAATCAACTAAATATTACCTTAAAGAACTGTTCTTATTCATGGACAAGAAAAAAATGTTGTAAGTAAAATGGCGTACAGAGTAAAAACTGTATGAAAGCACAAGTCACATGATGGACATGTGATGAAGATCAAACACAATTCTGGGTAGATTACTTGATAAATAGTGAAATCCACGTCATCGGTGCTTCATATTTATCAACGGTACAATGCTCTTTGTGTCATACTTGACACGCATGAGTTTGACAGTTTTTTTTATAAAGACATCAAATAGAGATTTGCATCAGCATTGTACAGCGACCGTAATTAACACAACTAATTCAGTCAGGGTGACACATTGAGAAATTGCCCCCTAAGAGTTTAAAAAGCTTTACCATTTTAAATAGTAGTAGCATTATTTTAGGGTGCTTTGGTCTTGTTATTTAGAGCTTTGGCCAGATAAGGAACTCAATATGTTAAAGTGTTTGAACACAAGTGACAGGTTCTATGGGAGGGAGGGAATACAATACAGAGTCATAAAATCCCATCCTCACTTTTGGAGCCAATCACGTGTTCATGGATCTCCCGCCAACAAAACTGCAAAGGGGCTGTGCAACTAATAAAAGACTTCACTTTTATTTACGGCATTCTGGTGATTTCATTACTAGGATGGTGGGTACATTTGGCTTAAAGGTGTGGCCTTTGATAGTAGTCCCAAAGAAGAAGCCTGTCAAGTTTTGTATTATCCTGCATCTGTCTTACCCAAGTAAGGTTTGGCCATTAACACTATTGACCCTGGAGTTAGCTGGGTCTGGCATCAGCCTTGATACACTTAGCATGTTTCATGAGGATGGAACTAGAGCCAATATGGTGAAAAAAAATCTTGATATTTCATCTGTCCTCTTTTGACAAGTTAACAAGGTATTGAAAGGATATTAAACAGTGCTCCTTTGGTAAACACAAATGTGTTAAATCAACGTAAACATAAAAAGAAACAGATTGTGTAAAAAAAAAAAATAACACTTAGAATTTCTTACTGTAGCCCATGCCCTCCGGATGATAAGAGTGGGGATATTTTTTAAACTTAAAGGGTCTAATCCACAATTTTTATTGTTTAAACAGATAGATAATCCCTTTATTACCCTTTCCCCAGTTTTGCATAACTAACACTGTTATATTTATACTCTTTTTACCTCTGTGATTATCTTGTTTCTAAGCCTCTGCAGACTGCCCCCTTATCTCAGTTCTTTTGACAGACCTGCACTAGCCAATCAGTGCTGACTCTTAAATAACTCCACGTGAGTGAGCACAATGTTATCTATATGACATACATGAACTAACAATGTCTAACTGTGATAAACTGTCAAAATTCATTGAGATAAGAGGCAGCTTAAAGTGGATGTAAATTTTACACTTATTCCCAATAAATATCGCTTCTTATTAACTATCTTATTTATACCGCATTGTTATTATATTAAAATATGCCCAATATAACATTATATTTTATTTTTCAACTTAGCTCCGTTTTCAGTTGGAGCTCCTCCCATCCATTACTTCCTGTCTTTCCTTCACATAACGTCTAGAGCGGTCCCACCCGCTCTATGACGTATTACCAAAGCGCGTTCACGATCTCCCGTTTTGTGCGCATGCGTTTCAAATCAACTTTCGATTTTGCGCATGCGTTTACTTTCTACATCCAAAATTGCGCATGCGTTGTTAAACATTGGTGTACTCGCGATCCTGACTGGAAATTTGATAGCGCATGCGTACAGAGTGCTAATCTTCTCAGCTTTTTATGCGCATGCTAACAACGTGTGCGCGCAGCGCTCCAAAATACCACAGTTTGTTTACGCATGCGCATACAAAGGACGCATGCGCATAATGTTATAGTGACGTTTTGAAAAGGGGGCTGGACGCCACGGGGTAAGACCGATCATTAGTTTATTGATGTGTCAATCAATGTAATAAACGCGGACCAAAATGCCGGGCGGAGGGAGAGAGCAAGACGATTTGGACAAACTAAGTATATACATCAATAAAATATAGACTTTTAAAAAAAACGATGACTTAAACTTATGCTAATTTTGACAGATACAGCAGTTCGGATTGTCTACTATCAGTGACTTTACATCCACTTTAAGGTCTTAGAAATTAGCATATGAGCCTACCTAGGATTAGCTTTCCACAAAGAATACCAGGAGAGAAAAGCAAATGTAATGATAAAAGTAAATTGTAAAGTTGTTTAAAATTGCATGCCCTATCTGAATCATGAAAGTTTAATTTTGACTAGACTGTCTCTTTTAGTTGTATTTTGCCAGTTCTGAGATTGAGCAGATCTGACTCCCTGTTTATCTTGTCTATTCACTTAATACTAAACCAACTCTGGAAATCATCCTAGATAAGCTTTTTGTAGAGACCCCAACCACCTTGTAGGGCTGTTATAGGAATTAATGGACACTGCACAAATGAAGTTTAAAAAAAAAAGAAATAAAAGGTAAAATCCATTTAAATAGATGAATAATAAATATTGCAATGATTTGTATTAAGTATAAGTTACTGATTAGTGCTGTTTAATATCCCTTTAAGTTTCATGGCAATATTTAAAAAATGCTGGAGATTACCATTGGGCTATTAGATCTCTTGCACATTGTTTACTTAAGGGTTAAATTGTGGGGAGAGCATGTTTGGAGTTGGCAGAGATTATGGATTGGCCTAACGAACTGACTGTACTTCTCAGAAAATCTGTCATGACAGTGACAGGGATTGAACCCGGGTCTCTGTGTTCTTGGGCAACTGGAAGGCTTTGGTTTAGTTTGATATCTTCAGTCCTGCTGCCTGTACTGGATGACTCTCTCAAGCCGTCAACCTGAAATACGCTGGAATTCCGCAGCGTAATTGTGGCGAACTTGATCCGACCTAGTTATCAAAGTTGAAATCTGTGACGTAACATACGATCCGCCGGTCTCAATCCGACACAGATCAATGCTTACACTTTTTAAAAGTTATCAAATAGTTAACCGGTACACTTGCGGCTATTCCGGCCCAGCGTACCTGGTTTTCAATCTGCCACCCTGGAGGCCGCGGATGCCATAGGAATCAATGGGAGTCTGAAAGCAGCGAAAGCTTATGTTCGATGCTGCCAGATATACCATTGATTTCTATGGTAGAAAACCAGTTACGTTTAAACCTAACACCCTAACACCCCGAGTCTAAACACCCCTAATCTGCCACCCGACATTGCCGCCACCTACATAATGTTATTAACCCCTATCCCGCCGCTCCCGGGCCACTGCAACTAAATAAAAGTATTACCCCTATCCCGCCGCTCCTGGACCTCACCGCAACTAAATAAAAGTATTAACCCCTATCCCGCCGCTCCCGGACCCCACGGCAACTAAATAAATGTATTAACCTCCTAAACCCCTGGCCTCCCACATCACTACCACTAACTAAACCTATTAACCCCTAAACCGCCAGCCCCCCACATCGCCATAAACTAAATTAAGCTATTAACCCCTTAACCTAACAACCCGCTAACTTTACATTAAAATTACAACATCCCTATCTTATAATAAATTTAAACTTACCTGTAGAATTAAATTAAACTATATTAAACTATTAATTAACCTACCCTAACGATTATACTACAATTAAATTAAACTATATTTAACTATTAATTAACCTACCCTAACTATTATACTAAAATTACATTAAACTACCAATTAAATTAAATATATTACATAAATTAAAAACCTAGCCCTACTCAAATTATTTAAATCTACAATTAAAAATTACTAAATTACAAAAAATAAAACGGTTTATTTAAGGTTTTTTTGGGTGGGTTTTATTTTTATAGTAGGGTCTGGGCAGTAAAAGAGCTTAATGCCCTTTTAAGGACAATGCCCATACAAATGCCCTTTTCAGGGCAATGGGGAACTTAGGTTTTTTATATAGGGTTTTTATTTGGGGGGGTTGGTTGTGTGGGTGGTGGGTTTTACTGTTGGGGGGGTTGTATTTTTTTTTACAGGTAAAAGAGCTGATTTCTTTGGGGCAATGCCCCACAAAAGGCCCTTTTAAGGGCCATTGGTAGTTTATTGTAGGCTAGGGTTTTTTTAATTTGGGGGGGGGCTTTTTTTATTTTGATAGGGCTATTAGATTAGGTGTAATTCTTTTTTATTTTTGATACTGTTTTTTTATTTTTTGTAACTTAGTGTTTTTTATTTTTTGTAACTTAGTGTTTTTTATTTTTGTAACTTAGTGATTTTTATTTTTTGTAACTTAGTGTTTTTTATTTTTGTAATTTAGTAATTTTTAATTGTATATTTAAATAATTTGAGTAGGGTTAGGTTTTTAAATATGTAATATAGTTAATTTAATTGGTAGTTTAATGTAATTTAGGTTACAGGTTAAGGGGTTAATAGCTTAATTTAGTTTATGGTGATGTGGGGGGCTGGCAGTTTAGGGGTTAATAGGTTTAGTTAGTGGTAGTGATGTGGGAGGCCAGGGGTTTAGGGGTTAATACATTTATTTAGTTGCGGTGGGGTCCGGGAGCGGCAGAATGGGGGTTAATACTTTTATTTAGTTGCTGTGGGGTCCAGGAGCGGTGAGATAGGGGTTAATAACGTTATTAAAGTTGCGGTGGGGTCCGGGAGTGGCGGGATAGGGGTTAATAACTTTATTGAAGTTGCTGCGGGGTCCGGGAGCGGCGGGATAGGGGTTAAACATTTTAGTATTGTGGCGGTGTTTAGTGACAGGGTATAAATAAAGTTGGTAAAAGCCAAATAGAAGCGAGATCGGTGACTGAATTGACCCCATCCTGCTCCTATAGCATCAAGGGAGATGCTACAACTATTGTGAGTACCTCTCTTATCATTTGGTTCTATATCACCATTGTTCCTGCTGTACTAGGCCATGTGGGCACCTGTGTCTCTCTTATCGTTTTGAATACAGATACTACACCTTTGCAGGAGTTTGGTCTGCTGGGTGACTGTAATAGATCCCAATCTGCCTCTATAGCACTGATTGAGGTGCTCTCTCAAATGTGAGTCTATTCCTGATATATTCATTTGTTCATTTTGGATCAAACAATATTGGGCCATTTGGCGCATCTGTCTCTTCTTGTATTTGTAGATTGCAAATTAACAACAGTCCGCTGCTCATTGCCTCGTACTTGGTGCACGTTTTTTTGCCGGCTTTTTAAATAAATATGGAGATCGTATTCAGGTCTGCGGCCGCTATGTTAGGCGAGCGTATTGGTGCCGTTGAATGCAAGAAAGTTGACAGCTTGATAGATAGGTCTCTCTGGCTCCATCTGCCTGCCAGCTGCAGGCAGTTGCCTTTTCCTGTTTGTGTCCTTGAATTCATCTGAATCCTGCTGACTGATCTACTGGCTTTTGTACTGTTTCTGCTTTTGGGTTTCCCTTTTGTTATGGCGCATGGTGGAACATTTTCTCCGGTATTTTGATCTTTTGCCTGGACCTTACCTTGTCTTATGTCTCCCTGATTCTGTACTGACATTCTTTAGAAGTTATTGACCTCTGCTTGTCTGACAATGCTGCTGTGCATGTGTCCCTAGACCCAGCATGGGCCATTGTCTGCCCAGCCAGGGTTCACCGACTTTTGGATACAAATTATTTTACCTGTTTAGTGCCTGCAAGTATGCAAGTGTGCATTATCCAAATTCTTCATCTCCATGTCTTTCTTCCTATGTTTGGTTGTTAGAAGGTTAGAATCCAAGATCGGAGGAATTTCCTTGTCACATAGTCACAATGCATAAATTAAAGATTTACTTAAAGGGACATGACACCCACATTTTTTCTTTCATGATTTAGAAAGAGAATGCAATTTTAAACATCTTTCTAATTTACTTATATTATCTAATTTGTTTTATTCTCTTGATATTCTTTGCTGAAAAGCATATCTAGATATGCTCAGTAGCTGCTGATTGGTTGCTGCACATAGAAGCTTCATGTGATTGGCTCACCATGTGCATTGCTTTTTCTTCAACTAAGGAAATCTCAAAAATGAAGCAAAATAAATAATAGAAGTAAATTGTAATGTTGTTTAAATTTCTATTCTCTATCTGAATCATGAAAGAAAGATTTTGGGTTTAGTGGCCCTTTAATTTATACATTCTGTTCACATAGGGCTAGATTACAAGTGGAGTGCTTATTTATCATGAGCCTGTAAACAGGAAAATTTGCCCGTTTACGGGGCGCCCGATAAATAACCAGCCATTACAAGTGGCTGGTTATCGCTACCGCAACCTCTGGTTAATTTCAAAAATAACCTCCAATTGACCCCAAAATGAAGAATATTCTTTTTTTTTTCATTTTTTTTTTCATTTTGTAACATAAAGAAATACTAAAAAAAGCAGTTACGAGGGGTTAAAGTTGGTGTTAAAAATAAACAAACAAAAAAACAGCACTGAAAGTTCCTTTACACAGCGGTTTATGGGAACTGTGTCTTCCCTTTATGTATATATATATATATATATATATACTTATATACATATATTAACACATAAATATATATGTATATATTCATATACATATAAATTTACAATCTGCTGCCCATAGCAAATAGCCGTGCAGTAAATCCAGTAAACGTCACCTCTTAGCAAAAAAATTTTTTGGCCGTGGGCTGCCGTAGCAGCTAAGAAGGTAAACGGTTGAAACGAATAAAGGCACTTTCTGCATGAAGTATCTTATACTTCATGAATGAAAGTACCCTTTATTTGTTTCAACAGTCAACCCTAGTGTTTCAAAAATGCTACGGTTGACTTTTACTTTAAGTGGAGCGCAATTATCGCTTTTGCGGAAGCGATATTTTGCACTCCACTTATAATCTAACGCAAAATAGGGTAACTTAAAGGGACATTACTATTTGATGTGTATAAGGGTTTTATACTAGATATCATTTTTTTAATTTAAAACTTAGTTTCTGATGTCTATGCTAAACAATTGTTTTGTGTGCATTTATGAGTAAAGAATTAACATATCATTCAGCACTGCCAGAAATCTGTAAGGAATGGAATCCATTAAGTCATTGCTAAAAAGTAAATAGATAAATACATATATAAATAAACCAATCAATAAAGGACCTAAAGAATAATGTAATATTGATTAATACACTTGGCTATAGTGTCCATCTATTTTCATTACATTATATTTATATAGATAAATAATAGCTGTTTTTAGCAAACATTTTAGATACTCCTTATTCCAGGAAATAGTTCACAGTGACTAGCAAAGCATGTGAAAAGCACAAGATAAGTGTTATGCTCCTAGGCTGTGTGCCATGACTTTGTAACCATTGTCTTCTCAAGGCTCCATTTGCTATAGGGGTTACATGGGGTCAGCCAGTGGTGTATGACTTGAAATGACACCAGTCCAGCAAGAGATTTAACATTCAGTCATGTGCTCATACAGCTAATAAAACGTATGCTGATTCTTACAGTGTATTGATCTTACTAGTATAGAAAAAGAAGTACTCTGAAACAGAAACAAACCATCTGACCTGTCTAACAATGATAATATTAAAACCTGGCTTTTGGCTGCACATGAGGACTGAATTATTAAAGGCACACAAAACCCATTTTTTTTTTTATTGAGGTTCTGCCTAAGAAACATAAATCATTGATCACCTTTTGACAACAAGGTAAAAGAAGAAAAACAAATACAAATAGCATTAAGCAAAATACTTCAACAAATATATACTAAACAGTATGTAGGCTGATGGAACCTCGGTTTTTGCAATGAAATAGCATATGGAACTGACTAATTAGGGGCCAACCTTTAGGCCATGTAGGCTAGGGATGAAAAATATAGCTGATAGTCAGATGGGTAGCTCTCTATGAGCTTCAAAAAAGTACTGATAAATATATTAAAAGGGGGGGGGGGGGAATAGCAGAATAGTCAATAACAAACAGCGGGTGAGCACCGCTTCAAATAAGAGTTATTAGACCATAATGTATAGATTAATATCTGATAATAAAGATATTATAATTGCTATGTGTTGATGATGGAGAAGGTTTAGTATGCTTAGTAAGTGGGGTAACTTCCCTGGAAGAGAACTTAACTATGGAGAGGTTAGCAAACTATGGCTTGGAGGGGGTAATAGCTGTCCATATGTGTGTTTTAGTATGGCCAGACTAAGATGTGTATAGGGTCATAAGGAGTATGTGTATCTAATAAAAGAGTGTGAGGAGTTTGCTACTAGAGCTAGATGCCACATAAAGTGATATCTGTTTACATAATTGGACATCCAAGAGGTATGATTGAGATCTATATGATGTATCCGGATATATCTATTTGTTTTTGGCCAATGGAGATAGTATGTGAACATTTCAGTACTGAATACATACCGTACGTCAGCTAATACCAACCACAACACAAATTTCTACTTGTACTGAGATACAAAAGCCAATTCTATATGTAGAACCCGAGAAAGATATACATATATAGATTACATTTCTACATAAACCAGGTTGAGGACAATAGAACTAGGGGACAGATTACATAAAAAAACAGACATTGCTGAACAAGAGGGCAGTACAAGAGTTACCGTATAGTTTAAAAAAAAACCCATATAATATAGGAGCACATATACAATTTATAAGGAGCCAGTGCGGGTATGAAACTAGAACTTAGGAAGGAGGGAGCTCTCCCGAATATGGTTGATGTCATGTTATATTAAAATTTTATTCTATTACCAAATAAGATTGAATAGAGTACTTATATGTTTGGCAATATGAGTAAATGGACACGTATGGGCAGCATTATATTAAAGACTAGTCGGTTAAACCCAACCATATGATTGTTAACAAATAAAAGCCACTAGTACATATAATTCATGAAATTAGTATTTTAATTAAAGTAACTCAAGTGTGAGTCAAAAAAGGGGCTTAAAGGCTAATGCACTATCTGTGGGGCAAGGAATCATATATGTGTAGTTATTTATGCGCTCAGAATGAAGTATCTCTCTATCTAAAACTCCAAGAGCTGCTAAAAGAAAGTACTCTCCTACGAAAGTTATGCACAAAAAAGAGATATGGGTGTTGCTGCTTTTCATAAAATGTACATTCTGTGACTCAGCAAATGTATAAAAAGGTTAAATAGAGATATATTATAACTAGGTGTCTGGGTACACTAACATTAATAACGATAACAATAAAACACAACTTTTAACAACCCATCCTGCTCATAGCATTATGAATACACCAACCATTACTGAACAAACGGAGATACCATAACTCAGGCTAATGTAACATATATACTGATCAAAAAGTAGAATGGTAAATTATCACTACACTTTACATCTAATCTAGGTGCATTAGAAAGAAAGCTCTCTAAATAAGGGTAGAATACAATGTTAAATCATCCCACTCCTAAGCGATGACTCCATAGCAGGTAGTAATATGCGTTCAGAGTGTCATGAAAGGTAAAGCAGATCTCCCAAACCAGTGTAGAAAGGTTCAATACGCTAGATGTCCATTGTCCCTTTATCCAGCCGGACGCCTCGTCAGAATCGTGATCCATAAAGCAAAAGAGAGTTAGTTCTGCTTCTCGTCCCAGGGGGCCAAACTCACTGGCCAGAGCTGAAGCTAGAGGTAAATGAGCAAACGTTGGCTCTTCATCTGTACCGCAAGGAGGAGAGACTAAAATCTGGGTACGCTGCCTGTAGGATATCCGGAGTGATCTCTCACAGCCCAGCAAGGCGCTATTCAACTGTGTTAGCTTCCATGAGACCTTGGTGTAGGAGGGTGTGATATCAGTTGGATACATCGCACTTTCTGCTGCATGTCTACCTCCTGATACATAGCCTAGATCCTTATCAGGGTCCCTTTCTCGGGATATTGATTGCTCGTTAGCTGCAAATGTTTCCTCAGGGTACACCGGGTCCTCCGGTACATTATTGGTCCGGCGTCGGACGCCATCTTGATTCAGCTGACCTCTTAGCGTAGTTATGAGATCATTGAAACTGCTGTCCATTTTACTGTCGATCTCCTCCAGCAAGGCTAGGATGTCTGAGTAGGATGCCTCCATCTTGAGATGATAAGAGAATAGTGTTGCTTAACCCGGAAACCCGGGGGGGGATTAGTATAGTTATGAGTAGAAGGCCGGCGACTCTCCTGATAGCTGAGTTAGCACCATACAAAGCGCTGCAATTTTGTGTGACTTGTATGCTTCCTAACAGCTAGGATTTTAAGAGTCCATATATCATTCAATAGTACTTTGAACAATAAAATTCGAGGAATATTGAAGAAAATTCTTATAGTGGTTCCAGAGCTGTTAGAATGTGTGTCTTATCATGGCCGCCGGTTAGCCACGCCCCAAAACCCATTTTTTTATGGCTTAGACAGAGAATACAATTTTAAACAACATTGCATTTTACTTCTATTATTTAATTTGCTTCATTCTTCAGATATCCTTTGTTAAAGAAATAGCAATACACATGGGTGAGTCAATCACACAAGGTATCTATGTACAGCCACCAATCAGCAGCTACTGAGCCTATTTATATATGCTTTTCAACAAAAGATATCAAGGGAATGAAGTAAAATAGATAATAGAAGTACATTGGAAAGTTGTTTAAAATTGTATGTTCTTTCTAAATCATGAAATAAACAATTTGGGTTTCATGTCCCTTTAAGCATCACAGTGCTAAATGCATTACAGTGCTACAGTGTAACTTCATGCTCATTTATATATCCTTCTCAGCAACAAAAGGAAAGATTTGGTTACAAATTAAAGTTTTTCCAACATAGTTTTTCCCCATTTAAGTCTATTGAGTTTCCCTGAATATTCAGTAGATTGGTTGAAATGCATTTCTGGTTAAAATACATCACCCCAAATTCAGTGTCTTTATTAATTGGCCAATGTGACCATATGTTGTTTATCTTAAATTCTTTTCATGGGCAAATTAATTGTATTATAATTATTTAGCATAGTATATAACAAAAATAACATTACTCAGTGCCCTGTTAGCCCTAAATAATGAGAGAAGTCAAAGGGAAAATGTTACTTAGTGGCCTCTCCAGCCTCTCTTGTCTCACAAACCTTTACAACTTTACCAGCTACCAGCTGGGCAAGATTACATATGCGGCGTCGCCCGCCAAACCCGGAGAGCTCGTTTTTTACCCGGTTTTGGTATCACATATAGGGCAAGATTACATATGCGGCGGCGCCGTTTTTTTACATGGTTTTGGTATCACATATACAGCACCACATATAAATGCAGCATGTATATTTCACCTGTCGGCCGCAAATTTATTCCCATAAGCTAACATAGAACCGCGTCGCAAATCGGTATCACATATTCAGCACAAGGACTTACGCGGCGAAAATTAAGACATTTTACTCCATTTTCACTTAGCCACACATAGGCAGGTGCAGCAAGCCTTACGCTGAGTATGTGAGCACCGTAACTCCCGTAACTGCGTGAAAATATTAACTAACACCATAATGCATGCCCAATATCTATCTACCTCCTGAAAATAACTAACACCTAATGCATGAGCATTATCTATCTACCTGACAACCGCAATCCCCCATCGCAATAACTAATAAAATATATGAACCCCTAATCCGCCATTAACCCACATCGCAATAACTAATAAAGTATATGAACCCCTAATCTGCCATTAACCCACATCGCAGCAAACCTAATAAAACTATTAACTCCTAACCCGCCAAACCCACACAACGCAATAATCCTAATAAATCTATTAACCCCTAATCTGCCAAACCCCCACAACTCACATAACTAATTAAATGACTAAGACCCCTAACCTAACACCCCCTAAATTAACCCCAATTACCTAAATAAAAAATACTAAGTTATAATTAAAATAAAAAACCTAAATTTAAATTAATCTTAAGATTACAAAAAATAAAAAAGTCTAACATTACATAAAATAATAAACCAAATTATAAAAAATTAAAAAAATTAAACCTAATCCCTATGAAAATAAAAAAGCCCCCCAAAATAAAAACACCCCCAAATCTAATGCTAAACTACCAATAGCCCTTTAAAGGGCCTTTTATAGGGCATTGCCCTAAGTTAAACAGCTCTTTTACTTAAAAAAATAATAAGTCCCCCCTCTAACAGTAAAACCCCCCACCCACCAATCCCCCCAAAATAAAAAAAAATAACACTAAAAAATCCTAAACTACCCATTGCCTCTAAAGGGGCATTTGCATGGGTATTGCCCTTAAAATAGGGGTAATATCACAGAAAACTGTTGTTCAATTCTATAAACCAAATATTAGAGAAAACTTGACACCAAAATAAAAAGTATGATAGACACAGCCATGATACCATTTTCCTTTGCGGCCCTATTTTTATGCTTGGTTTGAAAAATTCTGAAGTAAAATAAAACATAGCTGCAATTGTCAAAGTGACTAGAATGTGTGCATAGTTTTTTCCTGATTATAGTCAAACTTGGAAGTGTAGTGAAAGGTAAAAAGTTACGTACCACACTCTCATAAAACTCACACATATCATAAACTCTTGTACAACACACACACACACCACACTTTCATACAACACACACATACACATTCTCATACAAAACACATCCATACACACACCGCACTCTAATACAACACAGACATACACACACCACACTCTCATACAACACACACATACACACACACCACACTCTCATACAACACACACATACACACACACCACACTCTCATGCAACACACACCACACTCTCATACAACACACACACACACTCATACAACACTGACATACACTCTCATGCAACACACACACTCTCTCATACAACTCACACATAATACACTTGTACAACACACACAGACACTCACATACAACACACACATACCACACACTCTCGTACAACACACACACTCTCATTCAACACACACACTTTCATACAACACACACTCTCACACAGACACTCATACAACACACACACTCTCTCATACAACACACACACTCACACAGACACTCTCATACAACACACACACTTTCATACAACACACACACTCACACAGACACTCTCATACAACACACACACTCTCTCATACAACACAAGCATACCACACACTCTCATACAACACACATACAGACACTGTCATATTTATACAGATTTCTGCAACCTGAGTAAAATGTAAAGTTTATAAAAGGTGAGTTGCGTGAGTCCTGCAATAGTAAACTCAGTATCCGAGCTTTGCCCAATATTTAGAATAAATGGCTGTTTGATTAGCCTTAGAAATGAACCGGAAAAAATGTTGATCACAAACACCGTAATACTGCCTGCATTTGTATTCAGGGTAAGAGTTAAATAACATAGCGTAATGTCACTTACGTGGTATCAAAGTTGAATACTTATTGCACACCATTCCATTTATGGAGAATTTAAGTTGGAATAAAATATCTATCCATAAAATATTAAACATTTTGATCATATGAAAAGTAACAAATCCTTTTAAAATATATGCTTACTTCTACCCCTGTCCAAACTCAAAATTTTAAAAATAAGCAAAATCAAGTCATTCTGTATGGATTTTCACAAAATAGAATCTCTTTTTGCTCATCTAGTTTTCCAGTTTTGGCCAAATTTACATAGTTGGTTTTAACTGTGAGGCACAACATTCTAACAAATTATGCTGTTGCAAAGTGATATCAAGGTTTTACAAGAAATTATTTGCTCAGAATATGTTGCATAACAACTCAGCTACAAAAGAAACACAATCTAATTGAAAATATTTATTGAACTAATATTTTTATTTTTTATATCTAAATTAGACTATGCTTAGTTTACACATTTTTCTTCAGGGGTTCAAAAAATGGGGTAGATTTATCATAGTGCGAGCGGACATGATACGATGTAGAGTATCATGTCCGCTGCACATCGATAAATGCCGACAGCATATGCTATCCACATTTATCATTGCACCAGCAGTTCTTGTGCACTGCTTGTGCAATGCCGCCCCCTGCAGATTCGCAGCCAATTGGCCGGTAGCAGGAGGTGTCAATCAACCCGATCATATTCGATCGGGTTGATTTTTCTCCACGGCTTTAGAGCAGACGGACAAGTTATGGAGCAGTGGTCTTTAGACTGCTACTTCATAACTGCTGTTTCCGGCGAGCCTGAAGGCTCGTGCGGAAACAGGGGCAATCAAGCTCCATACAGAGCTTGATAAATTGGCCCCTATGTCTTATTTATACAATTATAACACCTTGATTACTTTAATGTATAATACTCCTGGATTCAATGTATTTCATATTCATATTTATATGTTCTGAAAAGGTTTCAGGGCATATTTATCAAGGTCTGGCGGACCTGATCCGACACTACGGATCAGGTCCGCCAGACCTCGCTGAATACAAGAGCTGCTGGTGCAATGCCACCCCCTGCAGACTCGAGGCCTATCGGCCGCCAGCGGGGAAGTGTCAATCAACCCGATCGTACTCGACCGGGTTGTATTGTGGTGATGTCTGTCCGCCTGCTCAGAGCAGGCGGACAGGTTATGGAGCAGCGGTCTTTGTGACCGCTGCTTCATAACTGCTGTTTCTGGCGAGCCTGCAGGCTCGCCAGAAACACGGGGCATCAAGCTCCATACGGAGCTTGATACATATGCCCCTTCATATCTGATCTTTTTAAATGACCAAAAATTTGAGTCCATTTAAAAAAACACAAAAAAATCATATAAAAAACTTAGTCATTTATGCCCTCCATTGATACTGCATGTACATTATAATAACAGCAGCCATTGTAACAGCTATTTGCCAGCTGAAAATAATTAAAGGGACATTGTACACAAGATTTTTCTTTGCATAAATATTTTGCAGATGATCCATTTATATAGCCCACCTGGTAGTGTTTGTGTAAAAATGTATAGTTTTGCTTATTTTTTAATAACATTGTGATGCTTTTCAGACTCCTAACCAAGCCCCAAAGTGTCAGATGTATACTTATGTCTACAGATTCCTGCTGACTCCTGCTTATGTAATCTGTCTTTTTATATGCAGGGAAGGGGGAAAGGGGGTGTCTGCTCTTTTTGTTTTTCCAGCCCCTTTCACTGGGTGTCCCAGTCTAATCTCATCAACAGTGCTAAACTGGGAGCGTCTAAGTACATTTTTTAAAAGTATTATACTGGATGTTTATATCAGTATCTTCTTTATAGTAAAATGTCTACCAACCTTATTTGTATACTTTTATTACCTCGTAGAATCAAAGATTTAGAAGCCCCAACCTAAACAACAATGCAAGACTTTAAGCTAGAGGTTATTTCCATCTAATAGTTTTTACTATGAAAATCACCTGGCAACTATTAGCCTATGAATCAACTTTGAATAGAACTTATTTGAAACTCCCTGTTTCAAATGAGATATATTAGTATATATCTTTATGGGGAAGAGAATGATAAGGTTATCTTTGTCAACCCCAAAAATAAGGGCAACACTGATATATTTGCTATTGTTATAAAAGTAACCTGCCAGCTCATTAGCCATTTATCTGAAAGAGGAGGATTGTTTATTTTATTTTACAAAGAACTGGGAGGGTACAACAGTACAACAGACAGCCAACCCATCCCCTAATTGTGTCCCAAATGCCTATTAGTTGGTCACAGTAGCTATGATAATCTCCTGAAACCACATGAGCATGTGACCTCTACTTTCAAACAGGGGCTTTTGCCTTATCAACGGAATCATTACTTGATCATATGGTGCTGCTAGGTCATCTTTAGAACACAGAGCCCATACAATTCACCTAGGTTATCATGAGTCTTCTCAATTGAAATATATTAATACTCTGCTTCGTATGAGGGTCATTTTGTGCATGTTTAATGTATTCTATTTAAGTCTTACTGGCTGCTATTCCCAATAATGTAAATACATGAGGTAGGTTATTTGCCTTTTTTAGGGCAATAAATACAAATGAGTGGTGTATGAGGTTCTTCATTGGAAACATCTCCCTGGTACTTAGTTATGGCAGGTGATAGCCATTACTATTTTGGTTACAGCAGCAGGTAATCACTAATTGTCTGTCAATCCCTTCCATACCATAGGCACATGCCAATCATACATTGAAAGGGAAGGATCCCTTCTTTCAAGCAAGTGGTTCAAATTCCCCTCAAAGTGATTCAGGTGCCAAATATGGTATCTGTAAGTGTCTCCTCCAGCACTAAGCCTCTGGGTATTAATTGCATGACATCATCGTGCACTCCATGTTAAGAGCAGAAAGGGGGATAAAGAGATTCTCTCTAACCAATAGGTTAAAATAGCATTAAAATACGCTCCAAGGAGTCTTGGTGCTAAGGGTTCCAACTGCCTTTTATAGCTTTAATTTCATTGTCTTAAATCAGTTGATATCACCTGCCCATTGCAATCATTTATGGTTTAAAATAAAATAAATAGAAACTCAGATGTAAAAACAAAAAGTAATAAAAACTTGCTTGCACAGTTTTCTAGCTCACATTTTTATTTCCTGTGACTATGGGGTTTCACTTGGAGAGTTTATGCAGTATCCATGCATGCAGTCATTCTTGTACCATAGCAACATTTAGCTTTTCTTTTTTTTATTAAATGAATATTTGTATTTAAAGGGACATTAAACACTTTGAGGTGGTAATATAAAATGATAAATATTATACTTAAAAAAACTCTGCAATATACTTTCATTATTTATTTTGTCCCCTTTTCCTGTAATTCCTTTCTGAAATTGTGAGCTTTTCAGTTCCTGTTACAAATGTAAGTGCAGAACACTTTTATATTCATCACAGCCATTGGCTCCACACTCTACTAACCTATTTAAATTATAACTGTCCATAATTGGCCACAGCAGAGAAGGTAACCTAAGTTACAAAATGGCAGCTCCCATTGTTTTATAGACACTAAAACTTTACACTTATTTTGTCAATATTTAAACAGCTGATGATGAAACTTTAAAAAAATACATTTACATGTTAGTCTCAGACTAATTGTTTGTTTGAATGCATCATTCTATCTAGCATTTATTTGGTGTTTAATGTCCCATTAATGTTACTTTTCAAGACAAAGAATAATGCCAAAATAAAGGTTCATGTCAATTTGTATCTTAGGAATAAAAAGATGACGAATCATTGTCATGCTATAATGATATATTATTTGGGAAAAGAGGGTAAATTCCATTCTTCAATAGAGTTTATATAAACCGGCGAGCTATATTCAACAACTGGTTATTATTACATCAATATCATCCTTATATCCAAAAAAACCTTGACAGTTGAAATCTGCTCCGCCCAATAACTAACTTTGAACTCCTTTGTAAATCCGAATCCCTTAGCAGATGAACCATTTCATTAACATATTCCCTATTACAGAAGTCCCCACAAGGGTTCACAGCTTATTATATAGACCGATGGAGTAAAGAACTTATTGACATAACAGGTACTAATATGTCTAAGATATTTTCTACTGTGTCTAAAGTATCATCATCCAGCAGACAGAATAGAACTAAACTTACAAATTATTCAAAGATAGTACCTTACTCCAAAGAATTAATAAATTATTCCCTTCTGCAAGCAATAAATGTTAGAGATGCAGACCTCCAGCATGTTTGAGGTTGTGTCTATAGTAAACGCAACCTCAAACATGCTGGAGGTCACCCTTTCAGGAGATCCTGGTCTATGGCTGTTTAACAATATCCCTAACAAGTTACCAACACATACACATAAATTATTGTTTGTAGCCAGTAATAGTATAAAACAGTGGAAAACCAAGGGATCCCCAACGTTGACTCAATGGTAGAACCAATTTCATCACATGAAAGAAATAGAGGAATATGCATATATTAAACATAATAAAAGTGATGCATATATACAAATGAAAACACTGTGGAACATATTCATAAGTAAGGTATATTAACCAGTGATTGATTAAAAGGTTACAAGGCCTTTGACACTACATAAATATATAATGTCTGGGTATATAGAATTTAGATGAATTATATTGATATTGTTATTTCCTTTTTGTTCTTTTTTTCGTTTTCTTGTTCCATCAGATAAAAATGTCAGCTTAGCCTTATTCACATGTATACTTTTGTAAATTGTAAGCAGAAAACTAAGGGCATGTATATATTTCCTGTTGTGCTGTACCTCTTACATTTAATAAAGCTGATTTTGAAAATAAATAAAATAATGGTTGATATTTTGAATTTGGAGCCTTAGCGGATACAGACACATTCTGCAGCACTGCTGTGCACAATAGTAGTTGGTCTATGGAAGACATGAGCGGAAGTAATAGGAAGACATGCAGTAAAGAAGTTTAAGCTCTTTATGAAATGATTTAGAAATATGATTTTATCTACTACTAAAAGTTATGCTCCATTGTTTGTCTCTGCAAGAGCCAAGCACTAGAATATGTATGAAAATAAATGCAAACAGTTTAGATGTCAGTCCTATAATGTGTTCCAGCAGAAAAGGCAATTTATTATTCCCTAGTCTTTTTTAGAAGGACAGTTTCCCTTTTGATGACAAACGTCCCTGTCTCTCCTATACACACAAAGGATGCTCCTTCCAACTTCTAGCAGGAAACCCCTCTCACTATGTAAAAACACAATTGACTCAATCATGGTTTGTTGCTGGGACAGGTCCCAAACCCCTTCTATTTACCCAGATTATGGGTGACAGGGGTGAGAAATCAGTCTCTCCACCCAAAGGATCAATTCAAAAACATCAAGTATCATCATATTGCAGACTTATATAACAAAATAGCAATACATTCATTCAAATAATTAAATCATTATAAAGAAAAACAAATATTTTAATCAAAATTTACAGTTAAAGTAAATAAGATAAATATAAGAATCTGTTAAATCTACTGACCTTTGTCAATCATGTTATGTTTTTTTTTTTTTTTAACATTGATAAATATAAAAATATAAGTTCAGGAAAACACAATTGATGGTATATTTAATTGATTTTAAAATAGAGGTGTAACTACAGTGGTCTAAGAGATCTCAATCAAGACCAGGCCCACACCTCTAGGAGGCCAATCTGGCATTGCAGGCAGTATTGGTTTTACTATGGGTGGTGCTGGCTCCACCTGTATCATGTCTGTCCCCTATGTGTGCCTTTAGGAAAGAGTATGTTTTTGTCTTTACAAATATGGTGGCAGGGTTTCTAAGATAGCTGTGCAGAAAAATCAGCCACCATATTTGTACAGGAAGGTTATGCAAGTGCAAATCTTCTGGTGTGGACTAACAAAGGGGGAAGGATGACTAAGTATCAAATCAAAGAGAAGCAGCTATTTTGCAAATATGTGGCTGCGGACTCAGATTCTACTGATCTTAAACAGTCAGAAAGGTAAGAGTTGAATTGCGGGCCCCTTAGCAGCCTTTTCCCTAGGGGCCAGGGAAGATATGTTATGCCCCTTTGGAATGGTTGTATCTGAAGGAATAACAAAAGGAGGGGTTGAGGATGGTTGATAATCTATTTACTGGGCATCTCTTAAAAAAGATCACTTGTGGGAGAACATATTCAACATCAAAATTAAAATAAAGGAACAACTTGAATAATTTACCTTGCTTCTCTCAATGTTATGTTCTAAGAATGTTCTATCAAATCTACAAGGAGCAAAAAGTCTTTAATCACTACAAACAGCTCCTTTTCAGCAAGATTACAAGTTGTGCGGTACGGCTATACCGCTCAAAAATTGGCCATTGCCCGTGGAATGGCAGGTCTCCCGTATTATTAAGTCGTGGCGGTATAGCTATAACACAAGCATTTTAGCCTGTAATGCAATGATCCATAACGCACTCAAAAAATGGCTTTTGAGTGCAGGATTTTCATGCCGCTGTATTACAGGTTGTGCGGTCCAGCTAAAATGCTTGCGTTATCGTCTATACCGCCCTGATCCACAAAACTCATAACTAAAATGTTACAAAGTACACTAACACCCATAAACTACCTTCCTTGCTAACTCGTGTTACTAACTGTCTTTCTCACATCTCTTCCTGGATGTCCTCTCACTACCTCAAGCTAAATCTCTCCAAAAGTGAGCTCCTTATTTTCCCTCCTTCTTCCAAAATCTCCATCCCCAATCTCTCTACAACTGTCGACAACTCCATCATTACCCCTACCTCACATGCCCGATGTCTTGGAGTCACACTTGACTCAGATCTTTCTTTCACTCCTCACATTCAGTCCTTGGCTAAATCCTGCTGCTTCCACCTTAAAAAAATCTCTAAAATTAGACATTTCCTTACACAAGACACATCTAAGATTTTAATCCACTCTCTCATCCTTTTACAGCCTCGATTACTGCAACTCTGTCCTCTCTGGTCTCCCCAGCTGCCACCTAGCTCCATTACAATCCATAATAAATGCCTCTGCCAGGCTCATCTTCCTTACACATCGCTCTTCATCTGCTGCACCTCTATGCCAATCCCTTCACTGGCTTCCTCTTGCCTCCAGGATTAAACACACAATTCTCACTCTAACATACAAAGCCCTCAACTGCACTGCTCCCCCCTATATCTCAGACCTTGTCTCCAAATACTCTCCCTCCCTTCCCCTTCGCTCTGCCCATGACCTCCTACTCTCCTCCTCTCTTGTTATCTCCTTACACTCCCATTTACAGGACTTCTCCAGACTGGCTCCCATCTTGTGGAACTCTCTGTCTCTCTCCACAAGACTCTCCCCTTGTTTTGAAAACTTCAAGCACTCCCTAAAGATTCTACTGGTCAGGGATGCATACAACCTACACTAACCTTTCTTTATACCGTTTCCTCTCCTCCATTGCTATGCCCTGAACCCCTTAGCATGTAAGCCTAAGAGCCATGCTTTTTGTAGATCACTTTCTATAGAGCTGACTAGAACAGTGCGACTCTTGGCAGGGCCCTCTACCCGTCTGATTCCTATAAATGTTTTCTTGTATTCCGCCTATGTTTATAGCGCTGCGGAATCTGTTGCTGCTCTACAAATAACCTATAATAACAATAAAAAATGTATTAACCTCTAAACCACTGGCCCCCACATCGCTAATACTAAACTAAACCTATTAACCTCTAAACCGTCAGCCCCCCACATCGCAAATCACTAAATTAAACTATTATCCCCTAAGCCTAACACTCCCCTAACTTTAAATTTAATTTACAATATAACTATCTTAAAATAAATAAATTCACTACAAATAATAAAACCTAAATTACAAGATTCAAAAAACTGATTTGAACAGCCAATAGGATTTAAGCAGCTCTCAACCTATGGCTGATTTTAATTTTTCTGCCAATAGGAATGCAACGGTTCCCCAATATAAAAGGGGTACCTTGTATTCAAGCTTCAGTGTGCGGCTCCTGTCCTGGACAGCTCTGCTCCCCCCTGTCACAGCTCCGTGCCCCCGCGATGGATGAAGATGTCGCCGCCTGGATGAAGATGGATGTCCGGACTTCAGGAACTGTGAGTAGATTTCCTGGAGTTAGGGTTTTTTTAAATTTTATTTGGGTGGTTTTATTTTTTTAGATTGGGGCTTTTTTATTTTAATGGGCAGTAAAAGAGCTGAATGCCCTTTTAAGGGCAATGCCCATACAAATGCCCCTTTAGGGGCAATGGGTAGCTTGAGTTTTTTTTAGAATTACGTTTTTTTATTTTGGGGGTTGGGTGGGGAGTTTACTGTTAGGGGGACTTTGTAATTTTTTTAATGTAAAAGAGCTGTTTAACTGTGCCCCACAAAAAAGGACCTTTTTAAGTGCAATTGGTAGTTTATTGTTAGGTTAGGGGGTGTTTTTGTTTTCGGGGGGCTTTTTTGTTTTTATAGGGCTATTAGATTAGGTGTAATATTTATTATTTTGGATGATTTCGTTTATTATTTTTTGTAAGCTTAGTGTTTTTTATGTTTCATAATTTTAGTGTTTGTTTTTTTTGGTAATGTTAGATTTTTTAAATTTTTTCGTAGATGTGGGGGGCCGGCGGTTTAGTGGTTAATATGTTTATTTAGTGTCGGCGATGTCGGGAGGTGGTAGATTAGGGGTTAATATGTTTATTATAGTAGTACCGATGTGATGGGCTTTAGGGTTTAATAACTTTATTTAGTGTCAGCGATGTCGGGGGGCGGCGGATTAGGGGTATTTAGACTAGGGGTTTATGTTAGGGTGTTAGGTTTTAACATAACTTTCTTTTCCCCATAGAAATCAATGGGGATTGCGTAACGGCGATATCCTGTGATCGCAGGCGTTAGTTTTATTCTAACACTTTCTCCCCATTGATGTCTAAGGGGGAAAGCGTGCATGAGCACGTCAAGTCAGGCCTTGGGATTTGTGCGGTATGGAGCTTAACGCACCATACCACACAACAAAAGAAGGTTTTGGCTTAACTTGTAATATGGCCGCTATGGAAAGTGCGATAGCGCTAAATTATTAGCGTTATTTATGCACCGGGTGTAGCGCACAACTTGTAATCTCGGTCTTTGTTTTTAAAGGGATATTAAACCCAAATTTTTTTCTTTCATGATTCAGATAGAGCATGCAATTTTAAGCAACTTTATGATTTACTCCTATTATCAATTTTTCTTTGTTCTCTTAGTATTTTTATTTTAAAGAGCCAAAATGTAAGCTTAGGAGCCGGCCCATTTTGGTTCAGCACCTTCGTTAGTTGCTTGCTGATTGTAGCTATATTTAACCACTGATCAGCAAGCACTACCCTGGTGCTGAACCAAAAATGGTCCGGCTCCTAAGCGTACATGCCTGCTTTTCAAATAAAGATAACTAGAGAACAAGGAAAATTGATAATAGGTGTAAATTAGATAATTGCTTAAAATTGCATGCTCTATCTGAATCATGAAAGGAAAAAATGTGGGTTTCATATCCCTTTATGGTGTCAGAAAATAAACCCGTGGAAGAGCTATATAGGGCCAAGGTAACAGATTTCAGTTTTCCATATATTTCATTTCCAAAACAAAGTTTGTATCTCCTTTTCTTTTGCTTTCATCTGACTCACTGTCTCCCTCTTCAGGTGTAATTGCACAAGTGCATAAAACCGCAAAGTTGTTATGAAGCCATGGGAAGAGGAAAGCATGGAAATGATAGGCCAAACTTTAAGCTATCACACTTATTTTACAATATAATAAAATAAGCTGACTTATCTCCATGCTACAGAGTTGATTTTTGGAATCGAGAGCCAAGAGAGAGTTTCAGATAATGTGAGTGACATACAATGTGATTGACATACAATGACATGGATACAAGTTTTTCCAGAACTTAAATATTTTTTTGGGGTCTTTTTTTAACATAAAAAAGATGGCTAAGTTGTCTAAACTCTTCGGTAAGCTAATGTTTCAAATTAATTCATAAATGATATAATTATAAATTTGTGATTAGTTAAACAGTGTAGATAAAGAAAAAAAAACTTTGACCCAATGAAAGGACTAGCTTAGCTGCCCCCTGGTGGTAAAAAAAAAGCCCTTCTATATTAGATGATACAATTAAAAACAACGCAGGTTTCAGTTATCCATTCATGGGCTTAGAATTGCAAATAATTACAAATCACATGAAAATTACATTTCACATACAACTGATTATCTACCAAAGCAAGATCTTATATATAAAAAATCAAGGGATTACAAAGAGAACATACATTTGGAATATTTATAACTTTCAAAATGTATCAGTCTAGGCTTTTCAACAGAGGAATGTTACTTGAATACATGTAAGCATTGGATTGAATAATATTATCCTTATTACACCCCTCATATTGCTACACCTAAACTCTAATTTCAATTTCTTCAAGTAACCCTGTGAGTATGTTACTTTTAGTGCAGGCCGTTTGCTAAGCTATATTGCACTATCTTTGGCATTTTCTTCTGAGGTTTTCTGCTGAGACCTGAGGTGGGAGAAGGAGGTTCTAGAAAGCTTCTTGTGAAAGACTGCGCCGCCATCTAAAAAAAGGTTCTGTGCAGATGGTGGAGGAGTAACTGGGGCTGGCAGCATCTTGAAATACAAGGGAAATCAGGGTGATTGTTATTTTTCTGTATTTTCACTAATAATATGGCTTGTTGATATTGCACCATTGACAGAGCATGCAAAGAGGCCTCATGAAAAGCCGAGCGAACAGAATAGCATCCAATACGGCAATCATTAGTCCAAGAACTTCCATACAAAGATCTACTGAAAGACAAACAACAGGAGGGCAGACACCTTTAGAAGCAAGAGCAACATTAGTCTGTTTAGAATGCATAATAACATTTAAACAAGGACTGCACAGCTGAGGCAATACATAAGTATGTTTATAATATTACATTGGTAGGAAAGTGTTCAGAGGAGATAGCTTCTTAAGAGATTTCAAGGACAGACACCGAATGCTTCATGATTAGTAAAAAACTACAAAAATTAAAAAAAAAAAACACAACCATAAGGCTATATTCCACCTCAGAAAAGAGCAAGAGCAAGGAAAAAATGTACCCCCTGCAGAAGAAGTATTACCAAAAACAGGAAGGTCAAAGAGCTCTAACCTGACATCTAAAAATAAAAATAACATGTGGCAGAACAGTGTGCACTAAGGGCTCGCTTTCATTGAGCCGTAATTCCGTTTGTGTGCACTCGCAAACCGATAAATATGATGTCGGAAGCAATATTGTTTATCGACTGCTTCCAACGGCCCGTTATACCTCAATTTCGGCAACTGGACTCCAGCTGCCGCAAACATTATTGTGTCCCATACAAAGTATCAGAAGCCACTAATCTTTAAATTATACTCGGTTTCCAATGCCCGTGCAAACCGTTACTGCACTCTCGGAGGCTGCCGATACACTAACAAAAATAACACCCAGCTCAACTAGGTGTAAAACAGGAAAAAGGTGCTCTTTGAGACCTTTTTCCCATTGAAATCTAACCCGACATGTCAAAACCCCTCTATCCTTGATCCCCCCCACATCGCAGTTTATAATAAATGTATTCATCTCTAAACCGCCATGCCCCACAACGCAAACTAGCTATTTAAACTATTAACCCTAATACGCAATGCCCTCACCACGCAAACTATCTATTAAGTCTATTAATCCCTAATCCGCAATGCCCCCACAATGCAAACTATCTATTAAATCTATTAAACCCTAATCTGCCACCCCCACAACGCAATCTAGCTATTTAAACTATTAACCCCTAATCCGCCAATAACCCACATCGCAATTAACCTAATAAATCTATTAACCCCTAAGCCGCCAATAACCCACATTGCAATTAGCTAATCACTAAGCCGCCTAATTTATCACTAAGCCCCCTAACCTAACACCCCCTAAATTAACCCCATTACATAAAATAAAATAATCCTAAATTACAATTAAAATAAAAAACCTAACATTACTTTAAAAATAAAAAAACTAAGTTTAAATTAAGCTAAAATTACAGAAAATAAAAAAGTCTAACATTACATAAAATAATAAACAAGATTATAAAAAAAAAAATTAAACCTAGGGGCGGAGCCTGACCGTGCAGGAGAATGGTCGCAGCTGCTTGAAGCTCTGGAACCGAAAGTTGGCTCAAAGCATGTAAACTTGACCAAAAGGCTGTAACAACCGCTGATCTGCATCACAGCACCGAGGGGAACAGATAAAAGGTTAAAGACTAGCTCAGTCGGGGATCTGGAGACACGAGTTAACCAGGTTCACCGTTATAGGCCTCAGCCTGCCTAGAGTAACTAACGGCTATCTCAGAATATTGCAGTAAGCCAGGGCGAAGTATGCATAGAGGTCAGCACACGAGTTACCCACAACAAAGGTGAGACTACCACATGGAGCACCCTGCAAACATACCGAGCATCACTGCATAAACACTCCGCCCAACTTGTGGCCGTGGAGAGTGGCCGGACTGATAATATCAGGTGACACTGTACAAATAAGACTGGAGGGCTTTTCTTTTTGATTATTATCTTCCATTGGGGGCCTGTAAAAGACTGTGGAGACCAAAAGGGCGAATGAGGAGAGCTCCTATTTCAGGGGACATCTTTTCCTAATCACACGTGGTGCAGCTTCATTAAGCCACACAGGGCCTGGATCACAACACCAGGTCATAGCACGGTGTAACCGAGTGTCTACAGTAGAGGATACTAACAAGGGGAGGAAGGGGAATAAGTAAAGATCCCTGATTGAGTCTGGACTGAGATTATAAAAATCGCACCATAACAGGTGTTGTATAACTGAAACCACACCACCAGCCCCACATCTCCTGGAGAGGACACGAATATAGCATGTATCTATTACTTCCCCTCACACAACCTGCAACCACCTTTGTATAATACATAGCTTGCCCGCAATAACAGATAGTTAGTGCTGAAGCTATAATACATGACATCCTTTAGTCCCCCAGAGCGATTGAAATACAGCATGGCACAGAAGAAGGTAGGCACACAGGAGAATGGGGTCTAAAACCAGAAACATGAACCACTACCTAAAGAATGCTGAGCCCCAGATAATAGATGAGAGTTCTGTGCAGCAGCATTCCACGATAAATGAATCCGCACAACTACTGACAATGCCACTTAATATGCCACAATATGTAACAAAAGAGGACTTAAGATCTCTTTCCTCCAAAGAAGACATAAAGGAAGTTGTCTCAGAAATTAAGAACCTGTTCAGCGAGCTGTGCAGGGACCTAGCAGAGGTTACACAGAGGGTAGCAGTTGTGAAACAATCGCAGATTACTATACAAGAAAAGCTTAAAGACACCACCTCACAGACACAGCACAACTCAAACATGATTCACAGTCTACTTGATCGGATAGAGGATTTAGAGAACCACAGTCGGCAGAATAACCTTCGCATACGGGGCATCCCTGAATCAGTTAACCCTAATGCCCTGCAGGGTTACCTGCAAGATCTCTTCAGGATGCTTAAAGGCACACCTATGGCCCCCAAAGTCTTGATAGAAAGAGCACACAGGGCACTATGCCAAAAGCCATCAGCCAAAGCCCCTCCAAGGGATGTCATCCTCAGGTTGTTGAACTTTAAAGATAAGGAGGAAATACTCAGGAATAGCAGAAGCAAGCATCCTGTGCAACATGCTGATGTCCCACTACAGATTTTTTCAGACCCAGCGACAAAAGCGCAGAGATTTGAGATTTCTCACCTCTGCACTGCAAGATAATAAGATACCATACAGGTGGGGGTTTCCCACATGCATCATCGCTTCTAATGGAGAAAAGACAGCTCAGTATAGGTCTCTGGTAGACTTGGAGGTATTTTGCACTTCCCTGAATATCACACCTCCGAGACCTGAAGATTCACCCCCACAGGTACCTGCAGAAGGGAAGAGACAGCCTTGGACCTGATTCTTAACGATCAATGTGAAGGGTTTGAATAATACAGGCAAGAGGTCCATAGTTTTACTAGATCTACAGAAGCTGCAGAGAGATGTTATTTTTATACAGGAGTCACACTTTACAAAGAATTGAGACCCCAAATGGCATAATCATAGGTACCCCATGGCTTTTTTTTCATCAGGCCCATGCAAGCAGAATGGCGTAGGTGTATTGATACACCACAGAATCCCTTTTCAGCCTCAAACAATAGAGAGAGACAAGGAAGGAAGATATAATATAGTGGTGGGTTTACTGTATGGTAGGCAGGTAACACTTGTGAACATATATGCGCCCAACACTGCCCAGCATGTTTTTTTTTCAGAAATCTCTCAGGCAAATTACTAGAGACAGCTAAGGGGGTATTGCTCCTAGTCTGAGATTTTAACGCCCCACTTAACCCAAAACTAGACACTTCTAAAGGAATCTCAAGCGTACCACATCATGTCCTAAAACAGATTAATACAGTTCTCAAAGACCATATGCTGCATGACATCTGGTGAACTACGCACCCTACAAAAATGGATTACACCTATTATTCCAGCCCACATAAGAAATACTCTTGCATCGTTTTTTTTTTTACCGACTCACAGGGCATTGCATGTATTACACACAGTGACATATCCTCCATTACATGGTCTGACCACGCACCAGTTACATTTGAAATGTTATGGCCAGACACACCAGACACCCCATATATATGGCATTTGGAGGATTCTCTTCTGGACAACCCACTGATACGGGAGGATATAGCCTCTATGATAACAGAATACTTCACCTTGAATATGACTGAGGACCTGCCTTTTCCTACCATTTGGGAGGCACACAAAAGTGTAATTAGAGGACATTTAATTAAACACAAAGCAAAATTGCTAAAACAACTGAAGGGTAGATATGATGCGATCCTAAACAACATAATGACACTAGAGGAGCAACATAAAAAGAACCCACTTGACTCAGACACTGAAACTGCACTTGACCAGGCTAGGCTAGAGTTTAAGTAGCTCCTGCAAGAGGAGAACCAATGTAAAGCACTCATACTACAGCAGAAATAATAATAATCCTTTGTTTACACTCTTAAAGATAGTGCAGGGAAAACACACAAAGACAGCCCCAACATAGCAGACATTTTCCGGACTTACCATAGTATATTGTACAACCTGGACTCATCTGAACCTAGCACACTTCGTGAAAAAGCCATAGACAGACATCCTTCACAGGAATACCTACACAACACTAAATTGCAGACACTGAACCAAGACGCCATTGATTTCCTTGAAACACCCCTTACTCAAGAAGAAATACAAATAGTGTTGAAAGCCCCGGCACAGATGGACTAGGGGCTAAATATTATAAGATTTTTTTGACAGGCTTGCTTCCACATTTACAAGACTTATTCAATCGACTACCTGACTTACAGCAGTTGCCGCCAACTATGTTGACAGCATACATTACAGTTATCCCAAAACCGGGTAAACCATTAGATGTGCCACAAAGCTATAGGCCAATATCATTGTTAAATACTGATGTGAAGATTTTGGCTAAGGCTTTAGCAAATAGAGTTAACAAGTTTCTTCCTGGCCTAATTGCGGCAGATCAGGTGGGGTTCGTCCATGGGGGGAGAGGCGAGGGACAACACCCTTAAGGTGTTACAACTGATGGCCCACTCAGAACAGAATGGGGTGCCGTTTGCTCTGTTGTCTACAGACGCTGAAAAAGCATTCAACAGAGTGGGCTGGCATTTCCTGCGGTCCACGTTGGTGAAAATGGGATTTGAAGATAGATTCCTTAAAACAGTCTTTGCACTATATTCTAACCCAAATGCACGGGTGAAAGTGAATAACGTTCTCTCAGATTCTTTTAATATTTCTAATGGGACTAGGCAGGGGTGCCTGCTTTCACCCTTGCTGTTTGCCATCTCAATAGAGGCATTGGCGAGTAATATCAGAGCTAACCCTCTTATTAGGGGAATAGAGATGGGAGGTAGGGAAAATAAACTAGCTATGTATGCGGATGACCTGTTGCTCACCATCACAGATATAGAAACAACCATACCGGCCCTGCTGGAGGAGTTTGGGAGATATGGGGAGGTCTCTCACTTTCACCTCAACGACACTAAGTCGGAACTTTTAAGCATCTCTCTGACGCCCGCCACTTTGGACTGGCTTAGAGTGCACAGCTACTTCGTGCTAAAAGACACATTTTAAAATATCTGGGTATTAATATGGCAGCCAGAGTGACAGATATGTATACCGCAAACTATGTGTCTCTTAGGAAAGTGATTTCAGCAGATCTTTCTTCCTGGAGACATAAACAGATGTCATGGTTGGGAAGAATACATGTCATCAAAATAAATGTCCTTCCACAAATTTTATACTTGCTCCAGACCATGCTGATTCCTCTCCCCCCCCCCCCCCTTGTTCCTCCCATCCTTGCAGAAACTAACTGAGGAGTATATTTGGCAGGGATTAAGACCTAGAGTGAACAAGAGAACCATGTACTTACCTAGAGAGGAGGGAGGATATATTACTATATCGAAGGGCCATACTACTCCAGAGAGTTTTGGAATAGTGTCAGGGAAGTGACCAAAAAATATGGATACAACTGGATAGAAGTGCCCTGCAAACCGGGGACCTTGCCTCCCTCCTATGAACACACAAAAGACACAGACTGGCGGACCCTATACATTTCCCTACGTTGGCGGAGCTGTTTAATGAGTAGGACAGGACAATGCAGATTGACCCGCACATCTCTACTATATATTCCCCTCTAACAACGCTCTATGGGAACCCTGAACTTCCTCTGCAAACCAAAACAACATTGACACAGACCTCCTTGTCTAATAACCATGTAGGGACTTACATAATAGACGGGAGGGTGAAGACACGCTGGGAGATTGAGAGAGACTTTCCTGACTTCCCTACCCTCTGGTTCATCTATTTACAAATCTGTCATTACATAACCACCCACAAACACAGACAACAACTTCTGAGAAAGCCTACACCATTCGAACAGTTATGTACAAGGCGCTCGATCTCCAGACACTTGGGGATGGAATTCACAGCAGAGGACTGGCACAGGATGTTCGGGGCCATCAAGTCCACTTCAGTCCCAGCACACACACAAGAGTCCCAATACAAACACATGAGCCGTTGGTACCTTACACCTTCACGTCTTAAGACAATATATCCAAACGCATCCGACAGATGCTGGAGAGGGTGCGGAGAGTTGGGTTCCATGGTACATATTTGGTGGGATTGTCCCATGCTAGATAATTTTTGGTCCTCAGTGTGGGTGGAGATGCAGGAAATCTTGGGAATAGATATCCCAAAAACGCCAGAGACTTTGCTCTTTCACCTCCCCATCAAATTACAGGACCCAATTAAAAAATCCTTCTTACATCTGATGTTAACTTGATCCATCTGCACTGGAAATCAGCACAGATCCCTAAACTAACAGATTGGAAACATAAAGTACTGAAACTCATAATGCTTGAAAAATAACACTACGCAAAAATATCTTAATTAGACAGTCATGAACTTATGCTCCAGATGTGGGGGAGGGGCGGACGGGGAGTTAAACTGTTTAGATGAGATGGGATACGGTGGGGGTATCGACATGAGCTTTGGTCCTCTTCCCTGCCCCCCTGGTGCTCCTTCCTTCTCCCTCTGCTGCTTCCTCCTTTTCCTCTCCTTTCCCCACTCTTTCACTCCCCCCCCCTTTTTTTTCTCTCTCTTTCGCTCTCATCTTTCTTTTCTACGTGTGAATAATTGACAATTGGGACAATGTGACCATGCCATCGCCTTATCACTATACCATATACTAGAGTTATGTTATACTGTAGCTTTATCCTCTATTTCTGGAGGAGACTTATTGAGTTTTGTATCATGCTTATATTACTGTTGTTCTTTATCATTACACTTTTTTCCAAGAGGTTTGTGGAATATGACAGGATAATATGGACAATTTTGTGAAAAATGTAGAGCTATTTGCTAAATATAAAGATGAATGTGCACGGGGAGGTGGACAGTATATTACTGATAGCCTTCCAAGGTTGTGATTAGCAAGACATGCTTACGGGCAGAGACTGGAATATAAGATAGCATGGATCTGCTATGTGCATAATGTATTTATTCTGTCTTCTATACACAGGTGTTTGTTGTAGACCTGCCCTTGCATTGTAAATGTATGCAATTCATCTTGTATTTTTCAGCCTGTATCTTGTTTTTGATCAATAAATCTTTTTTAAAAAAAAAATTATCCTAAAATAAAAAAGCCCCCCCAAAACATAAACACCAAAAAATCTAATACTAAACTACCAATAGCACTTAAAAGGGCCTTTTGTAGAGTATTGCCATAAAGGGACATGAAACCAAAAAAAGAAATTTCATGATTAAGGTAAAACATACGATTTTAAACAACTTTCCAGTTGACTTCTATTATTATTATTTTTTTCATTCTCTTGGTATTATTTGTTGAAGGAGCAGCAATGCACTACTGGTTTCTAACTGAACACATGGGTGAGCCAATGACAATCGGTATATATATGCAGCCACCAATCAGCAGCTAGAACCTAGGTTCTTTGCTGCTCCTGAGCTTAACTAGATAAACCTTTTAGGAAAGGATAACAATAGAAGGAAGCAAATTAAATAATCAAAGTAAAATGGAAATGTTATGCTCTGTCTAAATCATGAATTTCTAATTATGACTTTACTGTCCTCTAAGTTAAACAGCTCTTTTACCTTAAAAAATAATAAGTCCCCCCTCTAAAAGTAAAACCCCCCACCCACCAAACTACCCCAAAAAAAAACTAACACTAAAAAATCCTAAACTACCCATTGCCCCTAAAGAAGCATTTGTATGGGCATTGCCCTTATAAGGGCATTCAGCTCTTTTACTGCCCTTAAAAGGGCATTCAGCTCTTTTAAGATTGCCCCAAATCTCTAATCTAAAAAATAACAAAAAAAAAGCCTAACTCTAACCCCTAGATAGGTACTCACGGTTCCTGAAGTACGGCGATGAAGTCTTCTTCCAAGCAACGACCTCTTCTATCTTCATCCTGGACCATGTAACTGAAGACTGATGACCACGGAACCATGGAGCGCGGAGGATCCTCTTCGTACAATCGCCGCCTTACACTGAATAGTAAATTTAAGGTACGCGATTAAATATGGCTTCCCTTGCATTCCTATTGGCTGATTCGATTCTTCAAATTCAAATCAGCCAGTAGGATGAGAGCTACTGAAATCCTATTGATTAAAACAAGTTATTTTTTTTTATTTTTGATAATATTGTATATTATTTTATGTAATGTTAAACTTTTTTATTTTCTGTAATTGTAGCTTAATTTAAATTTTTATTTTTTTATTTTTAAAGTAATGTTAGGTTTTTTATTTTAATTGCAATTTAGGATTATTTTAATTTATGTAATGGGGCTATTTTGGGGGTGTTAGGTTATGGGGCCTAGTGATTAGTTAGGGGGCTTAGTGATTAGTTAATTGCGATGTGGGTTATTGGCGGATTAGGGGTTAATAGTTTAAATAGCTAGATTGCGTTGTGGGGGGGTGAAGGATTAGGGGTTAATAGTTTAAATAGATACTTTATGATGTGGGGGCATTGCGGATTAGGGGGTTAGTAGATTTAATAGATAGTTTGTGTTGTGGGGGCATTGCGGATTAGGGGATAATACATTAGTTATTGCAGTGGGGGGTTGCGGTTGAGAGGTAGATATTGCGCATTCGTTGTTTTATTTTATGTTAACAGGGAGCGACGGGTAAAATATATGGCGCCGCACTTGTATGCGGCGCCGTATATGCGATTAAGTGTAGTGTAAGGTCGGGTTACCATAGTAACCTATTAATGTTTTAGAAATCAGGCATCGGATGGAAGCGTTAACACAACACTCTTACACCTACACGAAAAGAGCGGTAACCTTTTCAATGGAAACCTGGTACTAAAATGGAGCCGTAAATTAATTTTAGCTGTCGGCGGCTTCAGTAGCTTACGGCTCCATTTATAACGGTTTAATGAAAGCAAGCTCTAGGTAAACTAATAGTACGATCAAACAGAAAACAGGAAAGCGTGGGTAAACAACATGATTAAATGAACTAAAAGCCTGATCGGCCGATATATAAATATAATATAAATGCTGTTTTGAATAATGATTTTGAGTAGGTAGATAGAATGGTCCTGCAACCTGCACTAATAAAAGTCTTCCCTGCAATAAGGATTGTATATATTCTGCACACTCCTATGAACAGACAGGCTGTTATGCCCCCCCAGAACTTGGGCCATAGTGCCATTGCACCTGCAGCTCTGTGTCTGGGGTTGGTGTCTTACCCGCAATGTTGGGTCCGGTGAAAATAATATTGGTGCAGGGAAAACTGAATATA
This sequence comes from Bombina bombina, assembly GCF_027579735.1. NCBI lineage: Eukaryota > Metazoa > Chordata > Amphibia > Anura > Bombinatoridae > Bombina > Bombina bombina. The sequence goes on from NC_069504.1 coordinate 582,722,860, forward strand.
CAGACTACGGGTGAGTCCTTGTATATTTACCTTATACATCAGTGTATGAAGGGACTTTGCTCTGTCAATTGTATCGGAATGTACTTCAATGTTTTTAGTGATCATTGATCCCACCGCTGAAATAACATACAATCCGGAGTGCGCAGCCTAGAGCAGTTAGGCACCTGATTAGGAGGAGCTGTTTTGGCAGCCCCTGGACCCAAGGTAAGGACCTAACATCTCAGTATCTTACCAGAGTTTTACATATTGAACCTCATGTGAGATAATAGGGCCATTATGTCCTGTGTTTCTTTAGAAACGTCTGCTTAAATGTAATCATTTGCCATCTTGACTAAATGGATTGTTGATTCAACCAAGGAAACGAAGAGAAAGTTGTACAATTTATAAGAGAAGTTAATTGCAAACTTTGTTTTTTTAATAGTAATGTTCACTCTATAAGAACCAAGAAAATTAAATTTTTACATTTTGTAGTTTTCTGAGGCTACCAAAAAAAGTATTTGAAGCTCAAATTATTGCCATTTAATATTTGTCTTCACTGGCTGATCCTGCAAAACTCCTTTTTTGGTGAGTCCAGTACTGGAGCAGGCTCCGCCATAAGAGGTACAGGAGCTTCTGCTTTCTTGGTATATAGAATGCAGCTAGATGGTGCTTAGCGATTTAAAACAGACTCTCCAGTCAGTGTCATTTAAACCTCCTACAAGCATCAGTGCATGACCTATGAGAAGCAACATGTCCCCATCAAGTTCAGCCTACATTCTAGCAGCCCAGATATCCAGAACTGAAGCCACCAACTGGTCAGATGAGAAGGACCTTTTTCCTCTCTATCTTCTGAATGAAGGCGCTAGTATGGGGAGTCATCTTTAAGGTGGTAAAAGAGGGATAAGTCAGTTACTTTACATTCATCATCAAGAGATGGGTCTCTCACTGATTTCAACTAGGATGAGTAAAAGTATATAGCCTTGATGCTGTGTATGTTTTTGTGGTCCTGCCACAATGAAAACCCATATAGATAGCTCCTGGCCCGGATGGCCTACCAATAGAATTTTATGATTTGTTGAAGGAGAAGATTACGCCCTCCTTAAAAACTTTATATGATCAATATTACTGTCATAATACAAAAATTACAGAACACTTTAAGAGTGCAAATATAATATTAATTCCTAAGGAAGGAAAAGATCCAGAGGAAGTTACTTTTTATAGACCAATTCCATTATTGAACTTGGACTATAAGATTTTAATGAAGATAATGGCAGACAGACTAAAAAATATCCTCCCCAAGTGCATCTGGATCAAGTGGGCTTTGTAAGAGGGAGAATATCTGAAATTAACATCAGAAAAATCCAACATGTTATTTGCCATTACAATGAGGAGTTAACTAAGGGAGACATAGCTGATCTGACGGAGGCCTTTCTCCTGTCATTAGACACAGAGAAGGCCTTTGACAGAGTGGAATGGGACTTTCTGCAACAGATCTTGATAAAATTTGGATTCAGGGGTAATTTTTTTAGACCTAATTTCTAACATATATTCAGATGCTAATGCTACTCTTTTGATAAACAATAATATTTCATCATCTTTCCCATTATTTAGAGGGACAAGGCAAGGTTGTCCCATGTCACCATTACTCTTTGACTTAGTACTGGAACCACTAGCTTTAAAACTCAGGAGTAAACTGATGGGTTGTAAGATGGATGAGGACATTTTTTAGATGTCCCTGTTTGCAGACGATCTTCTACTATGCGTATCTACGCTAAATGCTCAGATCGAGGAGGTGGTCACCCAGCTAGAGACATATGGAAAAGTCTCAGGGTATAAAATTAACTTTTCTAAATCAAGCATACTGTGGCTAAAGAAGTCTAAATTTAAAATAGACCATACATTTTCAGAAATAGGAACTTTAAAATACCTAAGTACTTACCTGTCCTCTTCACCAGAAAGCTGGTATAAAGATAACATAGCAAAGATTTTGAATAAATGTATTGACAATTTAAAAAGCTGGTCTAGCTTTCCACTTTCTCAGGCAGGGTAGCAGCTTATACGATGTTTATCCTCTCAAAGATATTATACACTCTACAAATGTTTCCTTTATTGATTAAACATCAAGATCTTCAGGAAGGCTTTACGGCAATATTTATGGCAGGGAAGAAAACCTAGGATCAGGTTAAAGGGATACTGAACCCACATTTTTTCTTTCGGGATTCAGATATAGCATTCAATTTTAAGCAACTTTCTTATTTACTCCTATTATCAATTTTTCTTTATTCTCTTGCTATCTTTATTTGAAAAAGAAAGTTCAGGACCCTGGACAGCACTTGTTTATTGGTGAATGAATTTATCCACCAATCAGCAAGAACAACATAGGTTGTTCACTAAAAATGGGCCGGCATCTAAACTTACATTATTGCTTTTCAAATAAAGATACCAAGAGAATGAAGAACATTTGCTAATAGGAGTAAATTAGAAAGTTGCTTAAATTGCATGCTCTATCTGAATCACAAAAGAAAAAATTTGGGTTCAGTGTCCCTTTAAGCAAACTCTACCTTCCCTATACTAGAGGAGGTTTAGCACTATCTAATTTATTACTTTATAACTATGCTACTTTAATAAAATACCGCTAGATTGGATATTTCATTCTAACAAATACACAAAATGCTCCCTAGACGAAAGATTGTGTAAACCTTTTGCACTGGAATTTGTTTTATATGCATCCATCAAAGAATGAGGGAAGAAAATATATCAACATCCTATGCTGAAAGATATTCTTAAGGCATGGGGAGCCTCTGTGAGATTGCTATTAGTAAACACTAAAAACTCTAAGTGGCTACCTTTAGTAGGGAATACCCAATTCCCACCAGGCTTAAATTACAAAGCATTTCGGCGATGGAGAGAACATAAGCTAACTATTTTAGGATATCTTTGTAACTGGAGATCCAAACAAATTTTTGGTCAAGGGTAGGATACTGGCTAACCTGCATCCTCAAAACAAAGATTTTAATATCAGATGTAAACATAATATTCCTCACCAAATTGCCACTTTGGGGTAAGAATACAAGGTTTGTACAAGTAGTGATCTTGAAAACAAGAGCACTGATCTTTAAAAACTGGATTAATAGCAAACCCCCAAATGTCAGTCAGCTTAAAAAGGCACTGATGAGCGATGCAATATTGGAAGCATATGACCATAAGAGGTTTAGTTTAAATAAAATTGATAGATATACTAATTTATGGGAGATCTTTATTGAATCGATGGATGAAGAATATACAAAACAGATTAACCGGATTATAAAGATCCGAAACAACTAAATAAACTACCTTCAGGGAAGGGAGGGGGTCTGGAGGGTTTACAGAATTAACCCTTTTTTGTGTGTTTTGTTGCTGTTGTGTTACACCCTCCTTGTCAACAAAGGAAAACCCCTTAGGCAGTTTTAGGCTTAAGATTAGAGATAAGTGTATAAAATGCTATTCATATAGCCAATTTTCATATAACTCATAACTGATGACATGAAAAATTGTATTTATTGAATTTTGTACTGTTAAAAGCTAATAAAGAAATAAAAAAAAAAAAAAAAAAGAGAAGGACCTTTTTCCTCTCTATCTTCTGAATGAAGGGGCTAGTATGGGGAGCCATCTTTAAGGTGGTAAAAGAGGGATAGGTCAGTTACTTTACATTCATCAGCAAGAGATGGGTCTCTCACTGATTTCAACTAGGATGAGTTAAAGTATATAGCCTTGATGCTGTGCATGTTTTTGTGGTCCTGTTGCAATGAAACCCCATATAGATTAATTCAAAATTCTTCTAAAAGATGTTTGGGTATATGTTTTACTGTTAGTAGGCTAATCGAGCCTCCAAGTACTTTAAACAAACAAAAAACAAGCACATTTGTTAACAAACTGATAAAAAGATTCTGTATAGCCTCATCTTACTATTTTAAGCATGTTTATAATTAGCTCCTTAAAGGCAGCTATATTATAACCTTGTACATCAACATACTATAGAGGGTTTCTGAAAAAGCATGATAAATTATAATAACTTGAATTTTACCAAACGTACTTAACACCCATGTGATGTAGGAACATTGCCATCTTGTGGTAAGTGAAAAATTATGAATTTATTCTCTTAAATATTCTGAACACGTATTCACAAATAGAAAATGCAATTTAAATATCAGTATTCTGGGTAAAGTCAATGCAAGCAAAAAAAATGAAGATGGAAGTGACACCTTCACATTAAAGGGACCATCATTTAAAAAAATATTTCTCCATAAATTTATTTAGTTAATGAAAATAAAAGAACATTGCAATAGAAATAAATTAATATATCATTTGCTTTTGTTGTGGGACTGGTAATCAAATTATGCACTTAAAGGGACATTCCAGCGAAAATTGGATTTCACACGGGTTCACTTCACTTTTGAATAGAAGCATTTTTACAATATACATGAATTAGCAAAAATACTTCCAATAAAAGCTATAGCTATTTCAAGAGTGTACTCAAGTATGCAACGTGCACCAGCATTTTAAATACAGCACTTGCTTAGGGGCTTGTATCATATGGTAATGACTCAATTTGTTCATTGCTGACATGATACAAGCCCCACAGTACTTAAAATGCGGGTACACTAAGAATATCTAGTTATGCTTCACACGCACGTGTAGAAAAATGTATTAACACTAAAACAGTGATAACTTTTACCAGAAACTTTTTTTGCCAATGTATATATATATATATATATATATATATATATAGTAAATATTTTTTATTCAAAGATTCATCTACGTGCATTTCGATTTTTACCGGAACGTCCCTTTAAGGCCTATAATAAAACAAATACATTCTCTAATTTGCTAGAGAATGGAATTTTACTACTATTGACCCTGCACTATTGTGTGTTTTACCCCTTTGCATGTTGATACTCTTACAATTACAGGTTATAATGAATTAGAGCATGTGATTTTTCAACTTTTATGGCCCTTTAATGGAACATAAGGTCAAAATTAAACTTTTTAATGATCCAAATAGAGTATGCAATTTTAAACAGCTTTCCAATTCACTTCCATTATCAAAATGTGCAAAATCTTAGTATAAGCACAGTTTCTGAGGCACAAGCTCCTACTGAGCAATAATTCAAAGTATGTACCTATATGCATTTTGTGATTGGCTAATGGCTGTCACATGATGCAAGGGGAAGGAAAATGTAAGTAACTGATATTTGTAAAAAAACAAAAAACAAAGTGCTTTTGCAGTGTCTTTTTATTATGCATTTGTTGATCATGCCATCCTACTGTATTTAATGGTCCTTTAAGTATGCTGCACATTGCCTTACTTGGGACTATACTTTACAGTGATTGCATAGAGCAGTGCACACCTACAGTTACAGCAATTGAAATAGCTCAACACAACAAATGCCTCAAGTGGTTTCCCTAAATTCAACTGAAAATGCAACTTTTAATGAATTCTGCAGTCTCAAAATTATTCAACCCACTGAATAGAATCCCTCACAACAACACAAATATGCAAAACAGGGGTTGTCTCAAGCACACCTGATGCATGTAATCAAGAGCTTCATTAGTATCACCAGGTTTGCTTGAGGTAAAACACATGAAATACCGGAACTGGCTAGTGGTTTGTTGAGTGTCATGTTTGGCTGCATGTTATAAATATGGTCTCAAAATAATGGTCTAAAAAGTTAAGAGAAGAGACCATCACCCTTCACAAACAAGGAACAGGATACGAAAAAGATAGTGAAGGCACTGAATGTTCCTAGAGACACCATTGGAAGCATAGTTTGCACACCTGGACGGGTCAGAAAAAGGAAGCCATCAATGGCTGCAACCAGATTTCTGAGAAGGCAGGTTGAGAAAAACCCTTGAGTAACTGCAAAAGACCTGCAGCAAGACCTGGTGACAACAGGCACTGAGGTTTCAATTTGCACAGTAAGGCGCATACTAAACGCAGAAGGTTTCCAGGCCAGAAGACGTACACCACTACTGACCCAAAAGCACAATAGGCTCAAAATCATATAAATAAGCCTCAGAAGTTGTGGTATTCTGTTCTATGGAGCTTTTCTGACTTTTTGGCCCAATGGATCAGGAGGAAGAAGAATGAAGCATACACTGAAAAGAACGCTCTGCCTACAGTTAAGCATGGTGGTGACTCGGTGATACTCTGGGGCTGCCTTGCATCCTCATGAGGAATGGTCTAAGATTCCTCAGGAATGCTGCCAGAGCTGGTGTCTGGCTATGCATCTCGTTTGCAGCAGATCATAACAGCAAAAGGGTGCTCTACTAAGTACTAAAGATGCTTGCCATGAAGGGGTTAAATCATTTTGAGACTGCAGAATTAATTAAAAGTTGCATTTTCAGTTGAATTTGAGGAAACCACTTGAAGCATTTGTAGTGTTGAGCTATTTAAATTGCTTTTGCTTATTTGTTCATTGCAAACAACTGAAAGCCTGTACATTTTGACAATAAACCTGATTTGCTGTATGTATGTATGTATGTATGTATGTACTGTATGTGTATCAACTGTATGTATGTCTGTGAGTATATCTATATATATATATATACATATATATATATATATATATATATATATATATATATATATATTAACCAAAAAGAAGTGCACTCTCAGGTCTTTCACAGCAAAGTTCCTTTATTCCTGTAACGTTTTCAGAGGTCTTGCCTCCTTCATCAGCAACACAGATGCTGATGAAGGAGGCGAGACCTCCGAAAACGTTACAGGAATAAAGTAACTTTGCTGTGAAAGACCTGAGAGTGCACTTCTTTTTGGTTACTATTTGTTTTCAAAGTTGCACCCAGGCAGTTTTCCATTTGAGGGCAAGATCTGGTGATTTGGATATCTATCTATCTATCTATCTATCTATCTATCTATCTATCTATCTATCTATCTATATATATATATATATATATATATATATATACATGCAAAATACAGAAGGGGACTGCACTCCAAGACTGGACTGGGAACACATACACATCCTATGACCCTGCAAGCCCAGGTTTATCTAATCACACTGGTCATATAAAAAACACGGAAGGGGGCTGCACTCTCAGACTGCACTGGGTACACATCTATTTGTGAGTGCTATTGAGCACCCAGGGCTGTGCATGTTGTAGGGTCATAGGATGTGTACCCAGTCCAGTCTGATAGTGTAGTCCTGTTCCATTTTGTATATGTCTAGGGTGATTATATAAGCATGTGCACCCTTGACTTGTTCCCAGTTTGTTTGATTGAGAGCTTGCATTGGTGACTGTATTAGGGACAGATTGGAAGGTTATTGGGCCTTCCAACAGGACAATGAGCCAAAGCATACCTCAAATTCCCCCAAGGCTTAGTTGCAGAAGAAGTCCTGGAAGATTATTATTATTATTATTATACTTTATTTATGAAGCGCCAACATATTCCGCAGCGCTGTCCATGGATACAATTCATTTAAATTAAACAATACAAGCAAGGCTGGATTGGTCTACCAGGATACCAGGAGATTTCCCGGTGGGCTGCAGCAGCTGGGGCTGGAAAGCTACATTTAAAGGCTTGACTAAATAATTCAATTGGGTTGTAGGGTGCCTACATAACAACAATCTGGATTTAAAAAAAAAAAAAATACAAACTAGTATAAAATAATTCTGGGGTAAAAAATGGCAGAAGTATCCCAGTAATCGCCTTTGAGAAAAATGGACGGTGCACATTCTACGGATTCAATGGAAAATAGGGCTGGTCTCCAAATTTTCCAGGGCTGCTTTTTTTTCCAGTCCGGCCCTGAATACAAGACTTGTAAGATACAGGACAAAATTTACAAACACATACAGGAGGGATTGAGGGCCCTATTCCCGTGGGAACTAGATTCAACAATGACCATCATAGTCACCTGACTTGAGCCTCATAGAAAATCTCTGGTGGGATTTTAATAATGTGGTTACAGCACGCAATATTACTGAACTGGAGGCCATTGCTCATGACAAATGGGCAAAGATTCCTCAGGAACTCTGCCAGAAGATGGTACCTGGCTATGCATCTCATTTGCAGCAGGTCATAACAGCAAAATGGTGCTCTACTTAGTACTAAAGTTGCTTGCTATGAAGGGGTTGAATAATTTTGAGACTGCAGAATTCATTAAAAGTTGCATTTTCAGTTGAATTTGGGGAAACCACTTGAAGCATTAGTTGTGTTAAAGGGACACTGAACCCAAATTTTTTCTTTTGTGATTCAGATAGACCATGCAATTTTAAGCAACTTTCTAATTTACTCCTATTATCAATTTATCTTCGTTCACTTGCTATCTTTATTTGAAAAAGAAGGCATCTAAGCTTCTTTTTTGGTTCAGACCTCTGGACAGCACTTTTTTATTGGTGGATGAATTATCCACCAATCAGCAAGAATAACCCAGGTTATTCACCAAAAATGGGCCGGCATCTAAACTTACATTCTTGCATTTCAAATAAAGATACCAAGAGAATGAAGACAATTTGATAATAGGAGTAAACTAGAAAGTTGCTTAAAGGAATAGTCTAGTCAAAATTAAACTTTCATCAATTTTCATGATTCAGATAGAGCATGCAATTTTAAGCAACTTTCTAATTTACTCCTATTATCAATTTTTCTTTTTTTCTCTTTGTATTTTTATTTGAATATAAGCTTACTAGCCGGCTCATTTTTGGTTCTGTACCTAGGTAGCGCTTGCTGATTGGTGGCTACATTTAAACACCAATCAGAAAATGCTACCCAGGTGCTAAACCAAAAATGGGACGGCTCCTATGCTTACATTCTTGTTTTTTTAAATAAAGATACTGACAGAATGAAGAAAAATGTATAATATGCGTAAATAAGAAAGTGGCTTAAAATTGCATGCTCTATCTGAATCACAAAAGAAAAAAATTTGGGTTCAGTGTCCCTTTAAGCGATTTCAATTGCTTTTGTTTATTTGTTCATTGCAAACAGCCGTAACTTTTGACAATAAACCTGATTTGCAATGGGGGTTGAATAATTTTCATTACATATATATACATATATACAGGGGTGGAAAAATATCACTATGGTTTACTAGTCAGGGGTTAAAAGCTACTGGCCAAGAGGGAAATGTTACTAGTCCACTTAGTGTTAAAAATAGGAAAAAGTCAAATTTCTATGTAGTCCACTGCAATTTCTAAATCATTCCAGTCGTCCACTGGACGACTGGAAATTTCAAGCCCTGTATATATATATATATATATATATATACATACATACACACACCCATATATACAATATACATATATACATAGACACACACACATATATATATATATATATACAGTATATATATACACAGACATATACACATACATATATACACATTCATATATATATATATATATATATATATATATATATATATATATATATATATATATATATATATATATATACCGTATATGCCTTGCCAGGGTGCAATGATAGGGCAAAAGCATATTACCCAATGGTGACGTTTTGGGGACCATTAGGCCCTTTTAAGTATATATAATATATATGATAAGACGGAATTCAATAACCTTCTTAGAAATACTGGGAATACTGATGTATTAGGTACTAAAGGAATAGTCTACTTTAAAATTGCTATTGTTTAAAAAGATAAATAATACCTTTATTACCCATTCCTCAGTTTTGCATAATCAACACGGTTATATTGATATACTGTTTACCTCTGTAATTACGTTTTATCTAAGCCTCTACAGACTGCCCCCTAACCTCAGTTCTTTTGGTAGACTTGCATTTTAGCCAATCAGTACTGACTCATAAATAACTCCACAGGAGTGCGCACAATGTTACCTATATGGCACACATGAACGAGCGCTGTCTAGCTGTGAAAAACTGTCAAAATGCACTGAGATAACAGGCAACCTTCAAGGGCTTAGAAATTAGCATATGAACCTACCTAGGTTTAGTTTTCAGCAAATAATACCAGAAGAACAAAGCAAATTTGATGATAAAAGTAGATTGGAAAGTTGTTTAAAATTGCATGCCCCTATCTGAATTATGAAAGCTTAATTTTGACTTGACTGTCCCTTTAAAGGTTTCAGATAGAGCCTGCAATTTTAAGCAACTTTCTAATTTACTCCTATTATCATTTTTTCTTGGTTCTCTTGGTATCTTCATTTAAAAAAGCTGGACATTGTCAGGGTTTTTTCCCTGTTGTTTGCCATGTGCTGCTGGCAGCCATTTTACTCACCTCTCTTCCTGACTATGGTGCATTGTGGGGATGCTGCTCATTTCCTACGCTTCCTTTTATGGCCAGACTGGTGTGCATCATCTATGTGAGACAGGATGCAGTCTCAGAATTGTGATGTCATCACTTATTATTTAAAGGGCTTCTGTTCAGTATGCTTTGCCTTTGCGTTGTCTCAGACCTGTTTGTGAGAGTTCCTGTGTATTACCTGGTTGCCTGAAGTCCTTCCTGGTTCCTGATCCCTGGCTTGTTCCTGACTCTGCTGTTTTCCATGTTCCTGTTTCCGGTTCGTCTGACTATTCGCTTTGGCTCCTGACTCGGCTCGTCTGACTACCAGCTCTGGTTTTGATTCCTGGCTTGTTATTTGACTTGTGGACTTTTTATTATTTTTTGCTATTAATAAAGGTGTGATTATTATTTGACTTGTGGACTTTTTATTATTTTTTTGCTATTAATAAAGGTGTGATTATTTTTGCACTTCTCGTCTCAGTCTGATTCCTGGCACCCTGACATTAAGCAAAGGCCATGAATCCTGATGGTGCTAATAATCCACCTTTACCTGCCATCATTTCCAGGATGGATGAACAGGATCACCGCTTGGATCAATTTGCACTAGCCCTGCAAACCCTGCTGACTTGCACTGCACATTTGGACCAAAGTGTCCCGCAAGTTATGGCTGCTCCTGTTTCCGCTGCTACACCTATGCCTGCCAGGAGCATGTTCGGTTCTGCACCTCTACCTCAGCGATATGGAGGCGATCCTATTCAGTGCAGAGGGTTTTTGAACCAGGTGGGCATTTACTTTGAGATGTTATCTCAGGCGTTTCCCTCTGACAGAGCTAAGGTGAGATTTCTCATCTCGTTACTCTCTGACACAGCTCTTACCTGGGCTAATCCCTTGTGGGAGACTAATAAACCTGTGATTTCAAATTACCCTGAATTTGTGGCCTCCTTTCGAAGGGTATTTGAGGTTCTGGCTCACTCCTCCTCTGCTGCTAAACGACTCATGTCCATTCAGCAAGGTACAAGATCTGTTGCTTAGTATGCTATTGAGTTCCGTACGCTTGCCGCAGAGGTAGGTTGGAACAATGAAGCCCTTGTTGCTGCCTTCTTTCATGGGCTCTCTGATGCGATTAAAGACGAAGTTGCTGCCAGAGATTTACCAGATCTCAAGGTATTGGTGTCTTTTTTTATCCTAATTGACATCAGACTCAGAGAAAGGCCCTCTTTCAAGGAGCGCTTGCGGAAGCCTCCTGTTCTATTGTCTCCTACGTGTTCGTTCCCACTCAAGGCTCCCTCTCCTCCCATGCCTCCTGGTCCTGAGTCACCAGGTACTGCTGAGCCAATGCAGTTGGGATTCACGCGTCTCTCCGCGGCGGAGAGGGCCTTTAGGAGGAGGGGCTTTGCCTCTATTGTGGGTTACAGGGCCACCTTTTGAAGTCTTGTTCTACACGGCCGGGAAACGCTCACACCTAAGGTCATGTCGGGGGCAGACCTTGGGTGGTTTATCCTCGCCCCCGGAACCGCTTAAGGAGAAACCTTTTGTCACAGTTGTCCTTTCCTGGGTGGACTCCTCCATAGTCACTCAGGCTCTTGTTGACTTCGGTGCTGCGGGCTATTTAATTGACAGTGCTTTTGTATCAAAGCACGCCATTCCTGTTTTGCCTGGGTCCGTTCCACTTGCTATTGAGGCCATTGATGTAAGGCCCCTTCAGCCCGCACTTGTTACTTACGAAACTGCTCCATTGTCCATGGCTGTTGGGGCTCTCCATTTTGAAACCCTCCAGTTCCAAGTGATAAACTCTCCGCATTTTACGGTTGTTCTGGGTTATCTCTGGCTCCAAAAGCACAATCTCAGTCTCGACTGGCGCAGGTCCGAAATTTTGTCGTGGTCCCCGCAATGAATTTCCACTTGTCTTCGGAAACCAGTTAAAGTCTTGTGCACTTCTTCGGTATCTCAATTGCCAGAGGAGTACCAAGAGTTCCTAGACGTGTTTGACAAGGTGCGTGCTGGTACGTTGCCTCCTCACTGGTCTTACGATTGTGCCATAGACCTGCAACCCGGAGCCATTCCTCCTCAGGGCCGGGTGTACCCTCTGTCTGTTGCAGAGAATTGTGCTATGGAGGAGTATGTTGCTGATGCTCTGTCGCGGGGAATCATCCGCAAATCCTGCTCTCCTGCAGGGGCTGGCTTCTTCTTTGTGAAGAAAAAGGGTGGTGAGTTAAGACCATGTATCGATTATAGGTTTCTTAATCGTCTTACCATTAAGAATGCTTACCCTATTCCGCTCATTACGGAACTCTTTGACCGCCTCAAGGGAGCTACGGTCTTTACTAAACTTGATTTGAGAGGAGCGTACAATCTCGTTAGGATTAAGGAGGGCCACGAATGGAAAACAGCATTTAACACCAGAAGTGGGCATTATGAGTATCTTGTAATGCCCTTTGGACTATGTAATGCTCCTGCTGTTTTTCAGGAATTTATTAATGATGTCCTACGAGATATGTTGCAACAGTGTGTTGTGGTGTACTTAGACTACATTCTCATACACTCACCCACACTCGAGGCTCATCGTTCTGATGTTACACAGGTTCTTCTGAGACTAAGTGAGAACGGCCTGTTTTGTAAACTCGAGAAATGTGAGTTCCATCAGACTCAAGTAACCTTCCTAGGTTATGTTATCTCCGTTGCAGGGTTCTCCACGGATCCTGACAAGTTATCTGCATTTCTGCAGCAGCCTCGCCCAGTTGGTCTTCGGTCTATTCAACGTTTTTTAGGGTTCGCCAATTACTATAGAAAGTTTATTAAAAACTTTTCTTCCGATCACTCCCCTGCAGTTACACCTTGGCGGTTTGTAGCGCTTGGATCCTTCATGTTAGAAGGAAATTCTGCAGCTGGTTAAAGCCAACACACCAGCTACCCTCCACAGCGTAAACTGATATCATACGCTTAAGATAAAAGACCTTTCTCTGGAGAGACTAATAACCCATTTGAGCATTTTACTGGGTAAACTTACCATAATGAAATAATAATACCCTGGCTAGCAGCACAAGTGAAGCGCTGACTTTTTTTCTTGATGGAGGAAATGCCGGGCTAACCAGACTTAGCAATCCGCAGCATAACAGCACCAAGAAGCAGCCTGCCTTGAATTATTCCCCCTTGCTAAACTGAAGCGCGGACCCTCACAGCAACTTACCGGCACCTGACCTGCCTCGGGGGCAATCAAGCCCGCTCCCACCCACCGGTGCTGCGTGTGGTGAGCGGATGGATCATTGAGCTCAGCGCGGAGGATAGTGAACCTGGTTTTATTTCCTCCTCTCCTCCCCCGGAACTGCGCGGAGGGATTCGGAGACGGAGGCACTCAGCATACCGGGACCTGCTGAGACCAGCTGGAAGGACACCCCGCTAAACCCGGTAAGCGTCTAAAGATTGCAAAGAGTTTGAAAGGTTGGGATTCAGAACAAACTTTCTTTTTTGCTCCATACCCAACTTCAACTTGAAGCACAAGGAACATATTGGGGTAAGGGGGAATAATCTGTGTCTTTTTACCTGATCCATACTTGGCAAAACTCTGCTCTCTGGCTTATGCTAAAGTTGAAATATTGAAGGCATTTAACTGAAATTGACTTTTCTATCCTACAAGTTTTGCTGCTTAAAAAAAAAAAAAAAACCTGCTTAAGAAGTTAAAATCAAGCTACTTTGAGAATAACCTCCCCTTTAATGAATAAAAGGCATAGCAAGGAAGTAAAATTATCTACAAAAACTATAAGAACTCTTTTATATCTTTGCCTTGATAACGGACTAAAGTATGCTTAAAAGCTAGATTCATATGTAACTGGCTTAAGAACTACCTTTGTATTTATTAATCTCAGTAAGAACTGCAGCAAGGCTTTTTGGCCTATAGGAACTCAGATTGTTTTTTTAAATCAGGAACTGGGTATTACTTTAATATCTAAAAATTAAGTATCTGTGCAGCCTTTTTTTTCTATCTTTATAACATGATATATTTTCTACTTATTGGCAAACAGAGAACCCATTCTTTCCAGTGAGCCTGTTAACCTCACTAAAAAGGGAATTTGTATTACTCTTTAGAAAAAATACCAGAATTTGTTACAACTTATAATAATTGTATAATTGAATGGCTTATCCCTGTTATTGTAGTCACTAAATTTCTTTACTAGATATTTAAAGGAAAAACTATAGAAGTGAGATTTATAGGGGTGATATATAATTTACAAATAGTCTGTATTTTAACTAATTGAGAGCCTAAAGGGCCAGAAATCTGTCACATTATAAACCATAGCACCTGTAAGAATACTGATACAATAGTTACTCAAAAAATTAAGATCTTGCTGCAGAGGCTGTAATATCTCTTAAAGAACAGATCTATATTAAGCATACAAAGTTGAAATTTAGTATTCCAAAATCGTATAAGCAATTAGAAAAGGCTTCTACATGAGATCTCTGCCTCTTTCTTTGGAGCTAGTGAACTGGCTGTGTTAATTAATAGCTCATGGTTTAATGAGAATCTTTCTTTTCTTTAGCACAGTAGTCTCTATTTACATTCCCTGCCAATTCTGGTCCAAACTCACATAAGAACATATTAATCACCCCTTTTCTTTTTTTATCCCCACACTCACTCCCAGCACTTTTTTTTTTTTTTTTTTTTTTCTCTCACACGCACACACATTGATTGAACCCTTTTGCTTTTCTCTCTCTTTCTGAGTATATGGACAAATATATCACTTCCCCCACTTGCACTCCCAAGACTAATCCAGGTATGGCAGCAAAATCAAAGGAGCGCAGAACAAAAAACATAGAGAGCCCTGTAGCACCACACGACTCTATTGCTCAATCACAGAGCATAAGCTCCATAGAATCTCAAAACACACAATCTTTAGTCTCTAGTATCCTAGAGGCCATATCACCTAAATTTGATTCCCTAAAAAATGAAATAAAGCAGGACATCGCATCACTAGCAATAGAAGTGAAACAGTTCGCTGGTAGACTACAAGAAATAGAACAGAGAATTTCTGATCTTGAGGATAAGACAAATATTCAGACCCCAAAAATTGAGGGAAACCAAAAGTTAATAAATAAACTCCAAGCTAAAATAGATGATCTTGAGAATAGGGCAAGGAGGAATAATTTAAGAATTATAGGATACCCAGAATCTGTACAGCAAGAAGATTTAATGAAATTCATGACACTCACACTCCCTCAATTGCTGAACATTCCCCCACCACCTACGCCTTTTCTGATAGAGAGAGTTCACAGATTGGGGAGATCTCCAAATGTCTCTAAACCAAGACCAATTATCGCAAAATTTTTAAATTATCAGGATAAATTGCTGTTTATGCAATATTACAGAAAAAAGCAGCTCTTGGTCTATGAGGGCTCAAAGATATTGTTATTTCAAGATTTCTCTATGGAGATATCTTCTAAGAGAAAGGAGCTCTCCCCAGTCTGTGGAAAAATGCTAAAGGTCGGCTGGCAAGCCACAGTTATCTATCCTGCTAGGCTCAAGGTAACTGTAGAAGGTCAAACTTTTTTTTTTCAAACAGTAGCCGAGGCAGAGAGAAAATTAGCAGAGCATGGGTTTTAACCATCGCTTAGATAAATTTTTTCTATGTTTCTTTTTCTCCCATACCATTAATAAATTCTTGCATATCTACACCATGATATTAATAATAGATAAACTTTTTATAATTCCAGAGCTGAGGGAGACCTTTGTTTCTTTCCTTTTTTCTCCTTATTTATTTATTTATTTTTTATTTTATTTTTTTTTATTTATCTATTTATTTATTTTTTTTTCTTTTATTTTTTTGTTGTTGCATATCTGCTACTTACACCAATAAATATATACTAGATGGGTAAAAATCTTAGACTCACAACATGGAACATAGGGGGAATTACATCCCCTATTAAACGAAAAATGATTTTATCACACCTACAAAGGATTAATACATCAATAGCATTAATTCAAGAGACACATTTAAATCTAGAGGAATCCATGAAACTTAAATCGACATGGGTGTCAGAAGTAATTTGCGCTCCGACCTCCAATAGAAAAAACGGGGTAGCTATTTTACTAGGAAAAAAATTAGTATATGACAAACTACTCACAATAGTAGACTTAGAAAGCAGATATTTAATACTAAAATTGAAAATAGCAGGATCTATATATACAATATGCAACTTATATGCCCCCAACACAATTAAACCAGAATTCTGGGACTCCCTCCAATCTCAACTACTTCAAGTAGCAGAAGGTTATGTAATAGTTGCAGGTGATTTTAATATGGCACCCCGATGTCCCCTCGATAGACTGAGAAGAGGTACTGCGCAAAAAAAAACTAAAAAAGATAACTTGGAAGCAAAAATTTTTAACACTATCTTTCAAAATCTAGCCGTCAGAGATATCTGGCGGGTCCAAAACCCGGATTTAAAAAATTATACATGTTATTCAAAGGCATTTAAATCATTATCCAGAATTGATCTTATTCTAGTAAATGATAGCTTATATCAAAGAGGAGCCAGAGCTACCATTTCAGAAATTTGTATCTCAGATCACGCCCCTGTGATGCTAGATATCCCAGTAAATAATCTATCTACAAGAAGAGCACGTTTTTTCTATCCAAAATATTTAAATAACGATCCGAAATTCAGTAATTGGCTAAAAAATAAACTAGAAGAATTTTTTCAGTTTAATATTGGATCAGTATCTAACTTCTCAGTTGTCTGGGAGACAGCGAAAGCGGTATTAAGGGGAGAAATCATCGCCTATATGGCGAGGGGCAAGCGTAATTCTCGATTAAAGGAAAAGCAACTAACAGCAGCAGTAAGTAATGCTTATAACAGATTTTTAAATTTTCAATCAGAAGAAAACTGGACTAGATATGCCAAATTGAAAAAAGAACGGGATTCCTTCTTAACAGCCTCAACAATTCGATCAGAACTAAAATAT
This sequence comes from Bombina bombina, assembly GCF_027579735.1. Classification (NCBI taxonomy): domain Eukaryota; kingdom Metazoa; phylum Chordata; class Amphibia; order Anura; family Bombinatoridae; genus Bombina; species Bombina bombina. The sequence continues at coordinate 582,740,053 of NC_069504.1, forward strand.
CAAGCGAACCTATATAAATATGGAAATAAATCAGGTAAGCTGCTATCTAAACTAGTAAAAAACTTTAAACAATCACCAACAATAGAATCAATACAGATCAAGGATAGTCATTTGAATGCCCCAGAAGACATATTGGAATCTTTTTACCAACATTATAAAATAATTTATTCATCTACACCTATGGATAAGTCGGCTAGGGATGTGTTCTGGAAAGACTTAAAGATCACGAAATTCAAATCTGAGTTCAGCCAGAAATTAAATGGGCCCATTTCTGAGCTCGAAGTCTCAAAAGCTATCCAAACATTAAAACTTGAGAAAGCTCCAGGTCCGGACGCAATGCCTAACGATTTTTATAAAATCATGGCACCTACCTTAATTCCCCACTTAACTAAACTCTTTAATCAATATTTCTCAGGCGAGGTCCAAATACCAAATACATTTTTAGAATCTAATACTATCTTTCTACTTAAACCTGGGAAAGATCCAGCGAACAGGGACTCATATAGACCAATAGCACTGTTAAACTCAGATTATAAGATATTCACATCAATTTTAGCAGCAAGATTACAAGAGGGGATAGCAGATGTCATTCATAAAGACCAAGTGGGCTTTATTCGCAACCGCAGTTCAGCAGCAAAAATTAGGCAATTACTTCTAATTATTGACTACTTTAAGAATGTCAAAGAGAGTACATTGAAAGAACAGTCTGATGCCGCAATATTAGCGGTAGACGCCGAAAAGGCATTTGATCGTGTTAATCATGAGTTCTTATTAGATGCCGTACAACGCTTTGGAATTGATAACAAATTTTATAAACTGGTGGAAAATATATGTTTATATTCATCCACGAGTCTAGTTATTAATGGGCATGTATCAGATACAATTAGAATGGAAAGAGGAACCCGTCAAGGATGTCCTCTTTCACCTCTATTATTCAACCTAGCAATTGAACCACTTGCACTGAAAGTTAGACATCAGATTGAGGGAATAAAAATTCATAAAAAAGAGGTGAAGGTCTCCCTATATGCCGATGACCTGCTACTATATATCTCAAACACATCGTCAAATATTCCCAAATTTAATAAAATAGTAGATTTATACGGTCGATGCTCAGGATATAAAATAAACAACACAAAGTCTGAACTATTGTGGCTGAGGAAAATGAAAGATTCCTGCACAAAACATCCTTACAAACTAGTTACAAGTTCCTTTAGGTATCTAGGAATCATAATATCAGATAATCCTAAAGATTGGTACTCTCTAAATATATCTCCTATATTAAAACAAGCTCTGAGCTATATGAAGAATTGGCAACATCTGCCACTCTCCATCTCAGGGCGAATAGCTCTTTACAAAATGACTATCCTTCCTAAGATTCTCTATATCTTGCAGAACCTTCCTGTTCTGATTAAAATATATGATATAAAGAAATTTAATTCTACTCTTAGAAGTTTTATATGGTATTCAAAAAAACCTAGAATTTCACTTCAAAAACTAGCCTTCCCTAAACAATATGCCGGACTGGCACTCTCTGATCTGCATTCCTATAATCTTGTTTTTCTAGGTCGTATAGCTTCTGACTGGATAGCAGAAGCAGATTATTTCACAGACAATAATCTTGAGGCAAACATAATATTCCCTCTAATTCCACTATCTTTGCTGCACTTGTCTTATAACTCTATTCCTAAACAAGTAAAGAAGTTTAAAACAATCTTTATAATCATTAAGGCGTGGAAAAAGATTGGAGCAAAAGTTGGAATTAACACAGATATACCTAAACATCAAACCCTTATTGGTAATCCAGAATTCCAAGAAGGAACTTCTTCACCCATTCTGATGAAATGGAAGAGGCAGGGAATATACTATGCACGACAAGTGGTTAATTTTGAGACGGGGAACATTAAATCCTTTGAAGACTTAAAACAAGAATATAGCTTGGATAATCGTGACTTTTTTACATATCTGCAAGTTAGACACTACGTAACGCAATTAATTCATAAGTTCCCGTGGAACTGGACATGGGGTAGGTTAGGGAATTGGCCAGTTCTGATTAAAGCCGGACTTACCTCTATCTCTTCATGGTACACATATATGGTAGGGTTTAAGGGTGAAGAGTGCGTCAAACAAATAGCTCAAAAATGGACAAACCTCTTTATGATTAATATTGATCATAAGAAGCAGGTTTTACGTTCTATAGTCTTACTTTTTGAGACCACAATAGCTGAGACTTGGAGGGAGTCCCATGTGAAACTCATACACTTAACATACTATTCCCCAGATAAAGGTTATAAATGGCATAATACAAACTTTAATAGCTGCCCCAAATGTAGATTACCAGCGGCCGACATAATTCATGTATTATGGTCTTGCCCTAAACTGCAACAACTCTGGCTCAAAATAGAATTTTGGATAGAAAAAGTCTTAAAAATAACTCCTCTAAAGCTTACAGGCATAGATATAATTTTCTTGAAAGATAAGAGTCCAACTTTAAAAGAAGTAAGAATAATAAATCTAATCATTTTAGCAGCTAGAAATTTGTTATTTAAGGACTGGAAGCACAATATTATACCATCAATAACAGAGATTAAAAACTATCTTAGGAAACAATGTATAGTTGAACAACTAGCAACGAACTTGAATTCGGAGCAAGAGATAACTAGCTTTTTTCGAAAGTGGTCAAGATTTATTAGGATATTCCCCCCTAGCGAGATTGATACTCTAATCTATCCATTTCGGAATACCGAAATTGTGTTATTAGACATATGGTAACTTAACTTATCTTATCTGAACAACAAACAGCTCTTTTTTTTTTTTTTTTTTTTCCCCCTTCCCTTCCCTCTCCCCCTCAGCTCTGGACATAATTTGATACATTCAAAAGTAAAAGGAGAAAAAGAGAAAAAGAAAAAGGAAAGCAAACAATCTAACACAAGAAATAGTTAAGTTAATCCATTCCAGGAATATTATCTCTCTGGTTTATTTTTGTTATTTTAAAAGGAAAATCCAGCAGACTTATATCTAGTCAGATTGAACTAAGTAGTAACTCATATCAACGGTTCAAGATTAGAAATTTTTTTTTTTTTTTGTCTTTCTTATTGATTTATCGAATTGATGTATTTGATATGAAATTAATATCTTATCATATGTTATCTTTTTAGAAAAATATTATGTTATGAACTCTTTGTTACTATGAAATCTAATGTTATCCCTGCTGATAATAAATAAAAGATGTAAAAAAAAAAAAACTTTTCTTCCTTGGTGAAACCTATCACAGACATGACCCGTAAAAAGAATGATCCCCTCCATTGGTCACCTACTGCCATTATGGCCTTTGATAGTCTTAAGACTGCCTTTGCTGCCGCTCCAGTTCTGGCTCATCCTAACCCTGTCCTGCCTTTCGTTCTTGAGGTTGATGCATCTGAGACTGGAGTAGGTGCCCTCTTGTCTCAACGTCCTACGCCTGATGGTTCCTTGCATCCGTGTGGTTTCTTCTCTAAGAAATTGTCTCCAGCGGAGTGCAATTATGAAATTGGTGATAGTGAATTACTGGCCATAATTTTGGCACTCAAGGAATGGAGGCATCTTCTCGAGGGTACTAGCGTGCCAGTGCTCATTCTTACTGACAACAAGAATTTAACTTATCTATCTGAAGCAAAAAGTTTGTTGCCCCGACAGGCCAGATGGGCGCTATTTTTGCCTCGGTTTAATTATGTGGTTTCCTACCTGCCTGGTAGTAAGAATGTTAGGGCTGATGCCCTCTCTCGACAATTTTCGCCTCTGTCTAAGGAGGAGTCTGTACCTACTCCTGTTATACCTCCTGACCATATTTTGGCTACCATACGTACTAATTTGACTTCTCCCTTGGGGGAGGAGATCCTGGCTGCACAAACCAATGCACCTCCTGAGAAACCTAGTGGTAAGTGTTTTGTTCCTGAGAATCTTCAAACTAAACTTTTGCACACTTACCACTACCTAAAGCCGCAGGTCACCCAGGCAAGAGCCAAATGATTTGGTCTGTCACTCGACAATTCTGGTGGCCAGGTCTTCGTTCTGATATTGCTGCGTATGTTGCCTCCTGCTCAGTTTGTGCACAGAATAAGACTCCTCAACGTCTTCCTGTGGGTCTTCTTCAACCTATTGCTAATGGTGAGCGTCCTTGGACACATCTTTCCATGGAGTTCATTGTCGGGCTCCCTCTTTCCAATGGCAATACTGTTATCCTTATGGTGGTTGACCGTTTTTCTAAAATGTCACATTGCATTTCTTTGATGAAGCTGCCTACCGCTCAGGAGCTTGCTTCGATTTTTGCCCGGGAGGTCTTCCGTTTACATGGGTTACCCAAGGAGATAGTGTCGGACCGGGGTAGCAAGTTTGTCTCCAGATTTTGGTGTTCCTTTTGTGCTCAAATGGGGATCCAGCTTTCCTTCTCTTCGGCATATCACCCTCAATCCAACGGGGCTGCGGAACGGTCTAATCAAGCTCTGGAACAGTCCCTCCATTGCTATGTCTCAGATCACCACAATAATTGGTCTGAACTGTTACCTTGGGCAGAGTTTGCTCGTAATAGTGCTATTAATGTTTCCTCCAAGTTATCCCCGTTCATGGCGAATTATGGGTTTCAACCATCCTTGTTGCCAGATTCATTCATGTCTCAGGGTATTCCGGCTTTGGAGGAGCATCTCCGTTCCACGTGGGTGCAGATTCAGGATTGCCTTCATCGTTCTATGCAGCGCTAAAAGTTCCAGGCTGATCGTAGGCGTCTGCCCGCACCTTCCTACCAGGTTGGTGAGAGAGTTTGGCTGTCCTCCCGTAACTTGAACCTTTGTGTGCCTTCCAATAAATTGGCTCCCCGTTATGTTGGTCCTTTTCGAATACTCCGACGGGTTAATCCTGTGGCCTACGCTCTTGACCTTCTTCCTGCTATACGCATCTCCAATGTTTTTCATGTCTCCCTCTTGAAACCATTGGTTTGTATTAGGTTTACCACTGTGTTGCCTCGTCCCCGTCCTATCTTTGTTGACAACCATGAGGAGTATGAGGTCAGCAGCATTATTGACTCTCGTATGTCCAGGGGCAGTGTACAGTATTTGGTTCACTGGAGGGGCTACGGTCCGGAGGAGCATTCTTGGGTTCCCTCCTCTGATGTTCATGCTCCTGCCCTCCTCCGTGCCTTCCATGCCCGTTTCCCCAATAATCCTTTTGTCCTCCCGCGGGGGAGGGGTTGTTGAGGGGAGGGTACTGTCAGCTTTTTTTCCCTGTTGTTTGCGATATGCTGCTGGCAGCCATTTTACTCACCTCTCTTCCTGACTATGGTGCATTGTGGGGGATGCTGCTCATTTCCTACGCTTCCTTTTATGGCCACATTGGTGTGCATCATCCATGTGAGGCAGGATGCAGTCTCAGAATCGTGATGTGATCACTTATTATTTAAAGGGCCTCTGTTCAGTATGCTTTGCCTTTGCATTGTCTCAGACCTGTTTGTGAGAGTTCCTGTGTATTACCTGGCTGCCTGATGTCCTTCCTGGTTCCTGAACCCTGGCTTGTTCCTGACTCTGCTGTTTTCCTTGTTCCTGTTTCCTGCTTGTCTGACTATTCGCTTTGGCTCCTGAATCAGCTCATCTGACTACCAGCTCTGGTTTTGACTCTGTGATTATTTTTGCACTTCGCGTCTCAGTCCGATTCCTGGCACCCTGACAGAAATAAGCTTAGAAGCCGGCCCATTTTTAGTTCAGCACCTGGGTAGGGCTTGCTGATTGGATGGCTACATTTAGACACCAATCAGCAGGCGCTACCCAGGTTCTGAACCAAAAATTGTCCGGCTTCTAAGCTTACATTTTAGCTTTTTAAAATAAAGATACCAAGAGAACGAAGAAAAATTCATAATAGGAGTAAATTCGAAAGTTGCTTAAAATTGCATGCTCTATCTGATTCAAGAAAGTTTAATTTTGACTATACTATCCCTTTGTCTCTCAGACTGTTGCTTGAGAAATGGCCAGTAGATGATACATCAACTTGCTTTGACCAAGACATTAATTCTATGACTTTCAATATGTTTAAAAGCAGAACCAATTCTGCTGGGTTTCAACTTCCCTTATTTTTCAATGAAAATAAGCAACTTTTCTTCATATAACTCGTACATGAACCAATAGCAATATTTATACAGTCTCACTAGTAGCTTTGTTAATGCCCCTCTTCAGCAAACTGTCATGAAAGAAACTAGATTTGTTTTCATTATTTTGCGCTTCTTTTTATATATTCTTGCCTTCCAATAGATAGTATTTTTGCACCCTTTTAAATATTATTTTTGCGCTCCAATATATTTTTTTACTCTCCAATATACATTATTTTTGCACTTATTAAATGTTATTTTTGCACTTTTCTGAGACCTTTTTTCTAACATTGCTCCTACAACTGATAGAGACAAGATTTGCTAAAGCTGTTCGCCACAGCAGTTATGGAGAACTTTAATACAAGCACTTGCAACGGAACTGTCAGTCCCCTATAGGAGAATAGAAATTATACATTTTTAACTAGTTGAATGAATGAGGCGTACTACAGGAAATCATTTTAAAACAATCTAATTTAACTCTTTTTTTTGGCTCACCTGTATGCCAACAGAGTAAGCCCAATTTTAGGTGCATTTTTGATTGATAAATAGGGGCATTTATTTGTGTGCACATTTTTAGACGCAAATATAGGAGAATGGCAATGATAAATCTTGCTAAAAGTGTCCTGGCCAGCTATTTACCATCTGTTCCCCAACTAGAAGCATTCAGTGAATCTAAAAGAGGTCTGTGCACATATACAGTCACAGCTAGACCCTAACAGGTGCAGCCAAAGGAGATAAAATACTCACCAGGGTTTTATGTGGTTTATTCTTTTTTAAAATGTTTATTTTTGCATGTAGATCTTCTGCAATTTACTGTGTGATTTTTTTTAATATAATTAAAACCATATGTTACTCTCTTAAAAGTTCATTTTATTTTTAGTGAATTTAGGAAATGTGGAACACCAACTGAACGTACATTGAGTAATACTTATTATATTTACCAGACCTCATATTTATCAGCACAGTGTATCAAAGTCTGCAAGTAAATTTGCGTGTACATGTAAATCTATATAGCAAAAAAAAATAATATAGCTCTAGACAAGGAAACATTCTAGTCAGATTGGTACTCCATTAACAATTCAACTCCTGTCATCTAAAGCAAAAAAAACTGTATCCCTTACAAAATACATCTTGTGCTGCTTTCCAGTCTGTATTTACTCGAATCGGCAGTATTTTTAAATTTTTTTATTTTTAATGTTGTGGTAGATTTTAAAGAATAAACATAAAAATAGGTGGCCTAGATTACGAGTTTTGCGTTAGCCTTAAAAAGCAGTGTTGGCCGGTCCTAACACTGCTTTTTAACGCCCGCTGGTATTACGATTCTTGAAGTTACAGGTGTACCGCTCACTTTTTGGCCAGACTCGGAAATAGCTCAAATCCACTTATGTCAATTGCGTATCCTATATTTTCAATGGGACTTGCATATCGCCGGTATTACGAGTCTTCCAAAAAGTGAGTGGTAGACCCTCTCCTGTCAAGCCTGGTACCGCATTTTAAAGTCAGTAGTTAAGAGTTTTACACTACAACGCTGTAGCATAAAACTCTTAACTAAAGTGCTAAAAAGTACACTAACACCCATAAACAACCTATTAACTCCTAAACCGAGGCCCCCCACATCGCAAACATTAAAATAAATTTTTTAACCCCTAATCTGCCGAACCGGACATCGCCGCCACTATAATAAATATATTAACCCCTAAACCGCAGCACTCCCGCATCGCAAACATTAGTTAAATATTATTAACCCCTAATCTGCCGTCCCTAACATCGCCGACACCTACCTACATTTATTAACCCCTAATCTGCCGCCCCCACTATATTAAAGTTCTTAACCCCTAAATCTAAGTCTAACCCTAACCGTAACACCCCCTAACTTAAATATAATTTAAATAAATCTAAATAAAATTAATATCATTAACTAAATTATTCCTATTTAAAACTAAATACTTACCTGTAAAATAAACCCTAAGCTAGCTACAATATAACTAATAGTTACATTGTATCTAGCTTAGGGTTTATTTTTATTTTACAGGCAACTTTGTATTTATTTTAACTAGGTACAATAGTTATTAAATAGTTATTAACTATTTAATAACTACCTAGTTAAAATAAAGACAAATTTACCTGTAAAATAAAACCAACTTAAGTTACAATTACACCTAACACTACACTACAATTAAATTAATTACCTAAATTAAATACAATTAATTACAATTAAATTAAATTATCTAAAGTACAAAAAAACTAACTAAACACTAAATTACAGAAAATAATAAAGAAATTACAAGATTTTTAAACTAATTACACCTAATCTAATCCCCCTAACAAAATAAAAAAAGCCCCCCCAAAATAAAAAAAGCCCTACCCTACACTAAATTACAAATAGCCCTTAAAAGGGCCTTTTGCGGGGCATTGCCCCAAAGTAATCAGCTCTTTTACCTGAAAAAAAATTACAATCCCCCCCAATATTAAAACCCATCACCCACACAACCAACCCTACTCTAAAACCCACCCAATCCCCCCTTAAAAAAACCTAACACTAACCCCCTGAAGATCACCTTACCGGGAGACGTCTTCACCCAACCGGGCCGAAGTCCTCAACGAAGCCGGGAGAAGTCTTTATCCAAGCCGGGCAAAGTGGTCCTCCAGATGGGCAGAAGTCTTCATCCAGGCGGCATCTTCTATCTTCATCCATCCGGCGCGGAGTGGGTCCATCTTCAAGACATCCGACACGGAGCATTCTCTTCAAACGATGGCTAAACACAGAATGAAGGTTCCTTTAAATGACGTCATCCAAGATGGCGTCCCTTCAATTCTGATTGGCTGATAGAATTCTATCAGCCAATCGGAATTAAGATAGAAAAAATCCTTTTGGCTGATGCAATCAGCCAATAGGATTGAAGTTCAATCCTATTGGCTGATCCAATCAGCCAATAGGATTGAGCTGGCATTCTATTGGCTTTTCCAATCAGCCAATAGAATGCCAGCTCAATCCTATTGGCTGATTGCATAATATTCCACTGTATAAAGGCACTCACAGGAATTGAAAAATATTTCAAGTTTATTATTTTTTCACAAACATTCTTTATACGAATAGGTAGACGTTTCATCTCTCCATGGAGCCTTTATCAAGACTTCACAATCGTAGTTGATCTTTATGAGTTTACTGGATAGTCCTTTATTATTCTAATGTACAGAATATGAAAGGAATATCCAGTAAACCCAGAAAGATAAACTACTTTTGTAATGTCTTGATAAAGGCTTCATGGAGATAGTGTTTAAGTCCTGTGAGTGCCCTTATGCTGTGGAATATAAAATGTGTATTAGCCTTGTAAGGCAGCACCCAGGCACGAGTACAAAAGGAGAGAGTGCATGGATATTGTATAAATATAAATATATTTTACAAATATATATATGTATATATATATATATATATATATGTAGAAATATGTATTTATGAATAAATATATTCTTCTATGTGAAGAACATTGGAATGTGAAATATTAATATTTCATGTTAGGTTAGTGCACTTGACACAAAGCGATTGTGTTTGCGCAACTTGTTTTTTCCCCCACACTTTTCTCGCTCCATTGAAGTCTATAGACCAGTGGTCTCAAAGTACCGGGGCCAGGGTCAAACGCGGCCCCCAAGATAGTTTCATCTGGCCCTCCCTTGCTTAATAGGTAAACCATTAATTTGGGCTGTTAATTTTTTTTAGGGTTCTAGGAGGTGTAACTAGTTAATGTTCTATATAGGTACTCACAAGACAAATATAAAGACAAGCATCCAGTGTCGACTCCCACCATGCACTGCATTGGGTAAATGTCCCTTTTTACATTGCTATAAAGTTCCAAGATGATCACTTCACTTGGCACTTGCAAGATAGATGTAGACAACTGTGTATGTCTATTGTGGGCTACAACTCCCACCATGCACTACTACTTGGCTAAATGTCACTTTCATTTCCTAGTATATCTAGTTTTGGCGCACTTACTCAGTTCAAGCAGCCCCCATTGGAGAAGAACACTTGGCCAGTGGCCTCCAGATACTTTGAGTTTGATACCCCTGCTATAGATGAATACGTTAATGTGGTTTTGATATTCGAAATTCAGCGTTTTGTGTGTGCAGGTAAGCGCTCATGTAAAAACATTTTATTTTCAACTTTTATACGCGCTACCCGATGTGCGCAAAAATCTTATTTCTAGAGTTAACGCACAAGCGCAAAATACCACTCCACTCATAATCTAGCCCTAAATGTCCTAGAAGTAAAAGCAGCAATATTTTCTAACAAAAAGAATATATGAATTGTTTACATTATGTTGCTACAATATCTGAGAATAATAGTGGATAACAACATAAAAGGGATTCATTTCAAATGTAAATATGATATATTATGAGCCTATGTAGCATGTTTTTACCTTACACAGTGAAAAAAGAGGTTAATTCAAAAGAACTATATTGTAACCTTAAGAGGTGTGAAAGGGCTATAGTATATACAGTATCTCACAAAAGTGAGTACACCCCTAAGCGGAAATGTCCAAATTGGGCCTGATTAGCCATTTTCCCTCCCCGGTGTCATGTGACTCATTAGTGTTACATGGTCTCAGTTGTAAATGGGGAGCAGATGTGTAAAATTTGGTGTTATCGCTCTCACACTCTCTCTGGTCACTGGAAGTTCACCATGGCACCTCATGGTAAAGAACTCTCTGAGGATCTGAAAAAATAATAATGTTGCTCCACATAAAGATGGTCTAGGCTATAAGAAGATTGCCAAGACCCTAAAACTGAGCTGCAGCACGGTGGGCAAGACCATACAGTGGTTTCACAGGACAGATTTCACTCAGAACAGGCCTCGCCATGGTCGACCAAAGATGTTGAGAGCACGTGATCAGCGTTATATACAGAGGTTGTCTTTGGGAAATAGATGTATGAGTGCTGCCAACATCACTGCAGAGGTCGAAGGGGTGGGGGGGGGCAGCCTGTCAGTTATTTTGGGTGGGCTTTTTATTTTGATAGGGCTATTAGATTAGGTGTAATTCTTTTTTATTTTTGATAATTTCGTTTGTTATTTTTTGCAATTTAGTGTTTGTTATTTTTTGTTATTTAGTCTTTTTTATTTTTTGTAATTAGATACGCTTAGATTACGAGTTTTGCGTTAGAGGCTATGCGGTGCTAACGAGCAGTTTTCCCTCACCGCTCACTTACATGCAGCGCTGGTATTACGAGTTTTCAGAAACCCGTCGTTAAAAGACAAGAAGTGAGCGTTGAGCAAAATTTGCTCATTACCGCACTTCAATACCAGCGCTGCATAAGTCAGCGGTGAGCTGGTCGTACGTGCTAGTGCACGATTTCCCCATAGGAATCAATGGGGAGAGCCAGCTGAAAAAAAGTCTAACACCTGAAAAAAAGCAGAGTAAAACTCAGTAACGCAACCCCATTGATTCCTATGGGGAAATAAAAGTTTTGTCTACACCTAACACCCTAACATGAACCCCAAGTCTAAACACTAATCTTATACTTATTAACCCCTAATCTGCCATCCCCGACATCGCCGACACCTACATTATATTTATTAACCCCTAATCTGCCGCCCCCAATGTTGTCACAACCTATCTACACTTTTTAACCCCTAATCTGCCGCCCCCAACGTCCCCGCCACTATAATAAACATATTAACCCCTAAACCGCCACACTCCCGCCTCGCAAACATTAGTTAAATATTATTAACCAATAATCTGCCGGCCCTAACATCGCCGCCACCTACCTACATTTATTAACCCCTAATCTGCCGCCCCCAACGTCGCCGCCACTATATTAAAGTTATTAACCCCTAAACCTAAATCTAACCCTAAACCTAAAACCCACTAACTTAAATACTAACTTAAATATAATTTAAATAAATTTAAATAAATATTCCTATCATTAACTAAATTATTCCTATTTAAAACTAAATACCTATAAAATAAACCCTAAGCTAGCTACAATATAACTAATAGTTACATTGTAGCTAGCTTAGGCCTAGATTTGGAGTTTGGCGGTAGCCGTGAAAACCAGCGTTAGAGGCTCCTAACGCTGGTTTTAGGCTACCTCCGGTATTTGGAGTCACTCAAAAAAGGGTCTAACGCTCACTTTTCAGCCGCGACTTTTCCATACCGCAGATCCCCTTACGTAAATTGTGTATCCTATCTTTTCAATGGGATTTTTCTAACTCCGGTATTTAGAGTCGTGTCTGAAGTGAGCGTTAGAAATCTAACGACAAAACTCCAGCCGCAGAAAAAAGTCAGTAGTTAAGAGCTTTCTGGGCTAACGCCGGTTCATAAAGCTCTTAACTACTGTACTCTAAAGTACACTAACACCCATAAACTACCTATGTACCCCTAAACCGAGGCCCCCCCCCACATCGCCGCCACTCGATTTAATTTTTTTAACCCCTAATCTGCCGACCGCCACCTACGTTATCCTTATGTACCCCTAATCTGCTGCCCCTAACACCGCCGACCCCTATATTATATTTATTAACCCCTAACTGCCCCCCACAATGTCGCCGCCAGCTACCTACACTTATTAACCCCTAATCTGCCGTCCGCACGCCGCCGCCAGCTACATTATCCCTATGTACCCCTAATCTGCTGCCCTAACATTGCCGACCCCTATATTATATTTATTAACCCCTAACCTGCCCCCCACAACGTCGCCGCCACCTACCTACAATAATTAACCCCTAATCTGCCGACCGCAAAGAGCCGCCAGCTACATTATAGCTATGTACCCCTAATCTGCTGCCCCTAACACCGCCGACCCCTATATTATATTTATTAACCCCTAACCTGCCCTCCCTAACATTGCCGACACCTAACTTCAATTATTAACCCCTAATCTGCCGACCGAATCTCACCGCTATTCTAATAAATGTATTAACCCCTAAAGCTAAGTCTAACCCTAACACTAACACCTCCCTAAATTAAATATAATTTTAATCTAACGAAATTAATTAACTCTTATTAAATAAATTATTCCTATTTAAAGCTAAATACTTACCTGTAAAATAAATCCTAATATAGCTACAACATAAATTATAATTATATTATAGCTATTTTAGGATTAATATTTATTTTACAGGTAACTTTGTATTTATCAGAATCAAGATCAATCCGATTGGCTGATCCAATCAGCCAATCAGATTGAGCTTGCATTCTATTGGCTGATCGGAACAGCCAATAGAATGCGAGCTCAATCTGATTGGCTGATTGGAATCCTATCAGCCTATCGGAATTCGAGGGACGCCACCTTGGATGACGTCCCTTAAAGGAACCGTCATTCTTCAGTTGGACGTCGCCGGATGAAGATGGGTCCGCGATGGAGGTCTTCAGGATGGAGCCGGTCCTCATCGGATGAAGATAGAAGATGCCGCTTGGAAGAAGATGGTTGCCGGTCCAGATCTACTCTTCTTCCCGGATAGGATGAAGACTTTGGACCCTATTCTGGACTTCTTCAGTGGATATCTAGCCCCCGCTTGGGTTGGATGAAGATATCGGAGCCAGGACAGATCGGTGTGATACCCGGTGAGGTGAAGACAAGGTAGGATGATCTTCAGGGGCTTAGTGTTAGGTTTATTTAAGGGGGGTTTGGGTTAGATTAGGGGTATGTGGGTGGTGGGTTGTAATGTTGGGGGGGGGTATTGTATGTTTTTTTTTACAGGCAAAAGAGCTGAACTTCTTGGGGCATGCCCCGCAAAGGGCCCTGTTCAGGGCTGGTAAGGTAAAAGAGCTTTGAACTTTAGTAATTTAGAATAGGGTAGGGCATTTTTTATTTTGGGGGGCTTTGTTATTTTATTAGGGGGCTTAGAGTAGGTGTAATTAGTTTAAAATTGTTGTAAGATTTTCCTTATGTTTGTAAATATTTTTTTATTTTTTGTAACTTAGTTCTTTTTTATTTTTTGTACTTTAGTTAGTTTATTTCATTGTAGTTATTTGTAGATATTGTATTTAATTAATGTATTGATAGTGTAGTGTTAGGTTTAATTGTAGGTAATTGTAGATATTTTATTTAATTAATTTAATGATAGTGTAGTGTTAGGTTTAATTGTAACTTAGGTTAGAATTTATTTTACAGGTAATTTTGTAATTATTTTAACTAGGTAACTATTAAATAGTTCTTAACTATTTAATAGCTATTGTACCTGGTTAAAATAATTACAAAGTTACCTGTAAAATAAATATTAATCCTAAAATAGCTATAATATAATTATAATTTATGTTGTAGCTATATTAGGATTTATTTTACAGGTAAGTATTTAGCTTTAAATAGGAATAATTTATTTAATAAGAGTTAAAGGGACAGTCTACACCAGAATTTTTATTGTTTTAAAAGATAGATAATCCCTTTATTACCCTTTTCCCAGTTTTGCATAACCAACAAAGTTATAATAATATACTTTTAACCTCTGTGATTATCTTGTATCTAAGCCTCTGCAAACTGCCCCTTTTTTCAGTTCTTTTGACAGACTTGCAGTCTAGCCAATCAGTGCCTGCTCCCAGATAACTTCTCGTGCATGAGCACAGTGTTATCTATATGAAATACGTGAACTAACACCCTCTAGTGGTGAAAAACTGTTAAAATGCAATCTGAAAGAGGTGGGCTTCAAGGTCTAAGAAATTAGCATATGAACCTCCTAGGTTAAGCTTTCAACTAAGAATACCAAGAGAACAAAGCAAAATTGGTGATAAAAGTAAATTGGAAAATTGTTTAAAATTACATGCCCTATCTGAATCATGAAAGTTTATTTTGGCCTAGACTGTCCCTTTAATTAATTTCGTTATATGTAAATTATATTTAATTTAGGGGGGTGTTAGTGTTAGGGTTAGACTTAGCTTTAGGGGTTAATACATTTATTAGAATAGCGGTGAGCTCCAGTCGGCAGATTAGGGGTTAATAATTGAAGTTAGGTGTCGGCGATGTTAGGGAGGGCAGATTAGGGGTTAATACTATTTATTATAGGGTTAGTGAGGCGGATTAGGGGTTAATAACTTTATTATAGTAGCGCTCAGGTCCGCTCGGCAGATTAGGGGTTAATAAGGGTAGGCAGGTGGAGGCGACGTTGTGGGGGGCAGATTAGGGGTTAATAAATATAATATAGGGGTCGGCGATGTTAGGGCAGCAGATTAGGGGTACATAGGGATAATGTAAGTAGCGGCGGTTTACGGAGCGGCAGATTAGGGGTTAATAATAATATGCAGGGGTCAGCGATAGCGGGGGCGGCAGATTAGGGGTTAATAAGTGTAAGGTTAGGGGTGTTTAGACTCGGGGTACATGTTAGAGTGTTAGGTGCAGACGTAGGAAGTGTTTCCGCATAGCAAACAATGGGGCTGCGTTAGGAGCTGAACGCGGCTTTTTTGCAGGTGTTAGGTTTTTTTTCAGCTCAAACAGCCCCATTGTTTCCTATGGGGGAATCGTGCACGAGCACGTTTTTGAGGCTGGCCGCGTCCGTAAGCAACTCTGGTATCGAGAGTTGAAGCTGCGTTAAATATGCTCTACGCTCCTTTTTTGGAGCCTAACGCAGCCTTTATGTGGACTCTCAATACCAGAGTTATTTTTATGGTGCGGCCAGAAAAAAGCCGGCGTTAGCTACGCGGGTCCTTACCAACAAAACTCTAAATCTAGCCGTTAGTGTTTATTTTACAGGCAAGTTTGTATTTATTTTAACTAGGTAGAATAGTTATTAAATACTTATTAACTATTTAATAACTACCTAGTTAAAATAAAGACACATTTACCTGTAAAATAAAAATTTAAATATCTGTAATTTGTTTATTATTTTCTGTAATTTAGTGTGTTTTTTGTACTTTAGCTAATTTAACCCCTTAAGGACCAGCGACGTACCCTGTATGTCGCTGGTCTTTTTTTGGGACTTGATTGTTTTATAGCGCGGTCTTGCCACCAGCGTTGAGACTGCTCTATTCCACAAAGCCTGCTGGAGGTAGTGCATTAATAGCGTGTTCTTGCTAGACTTGTGCTATTATGTCCTGAAAAAACCCTTAACGACCAGTGACATACAGGGTACATTGTGGTCATTAAGGGGTTAATTTAATTTAGGTAATTGTATTTAATTTAGTTAATTTATTTAATTATTTAATTATATTGTAGTGTTAGGTGTTAGTGTAACTTAGGTTAGGTTTTATTTTACAAGAAAATGTGTCTTTATTTTAACTAGGTAGTTATTAAATAGTTAATAACTATTTAATAACTATTCTACCTAGTTAAAATAAATACAAACTTGCCTGTAAAATAAACCCTAAGCTAGCTACAATGTAACTATTAGTTATATTGTAGCTAGTTTAGGGTTTATTTTATAGGTATTTAGTTTTAAATAGGAATAATTTAGTTAATGATAGGAATATTTATTTAAATTTATTTAAATTATATTTAAGTTAGTGGGTGTTTAGGGTTAGACTTAGGTTTAGGGGTTAATAACTTTAATATAGTGGCGGCGACGTTGGGGGTGGCAGATTAGGGGTTAATAAATGTAGGTAGGTGGCGGCGATGTTAGGGCCGGCAGATTAGGGGTTAATAATTTTTAACTAATGTTTGCGAGGCAGGCGTGTGGCGGTTTAGGGGTTAATATGTTTATTATAGTGGCGGCAACGTTTAGGGGTTAAAAAGTGTAGGTAGGTTGCGGCGACATTGGGGGTGGCAGATTAGGGGTTAATAAATATAATGTAAGTGTCGGCGATGTTGGGGGCAGCAGATTAGGGGTTCATAAATATAATGAAGGAGGCGGCGGTGTCCAGAGCGGCAGATTAGGGGTCAACATTTTTATTATAGTGTTTGTAATGCGGGAGGGCCTCGGTTTAGGGATTAATAGGTAGTTTATGGGTGTTAGTGTACTTTTTAGCACTTTAGTTATGAGTTTTATGTTACGGCGTTGTACCATAAAACTCTTAACTTCTGACTTTTAAATGCGTTAGGACTCTTGACTTTTTGGCCTCCCAGGACAGACTCGTAATACCGGCGCTATGGATGGAAGTCCCATAGAAAAAAGACTTTACGAAGTTTACGTAAGTCGTTTTGCGGTAAGGCCAAAGAAGTGTGCGGTGCCCCTAAACCTGGAAGACTTGTAATACCAGCGGGCATAAAAAAGCAGCGTTAGGACCTCTTAACGATGCTTTTTTACCCTAACGCACAACTCATAATCTAGCCGATAGTTTGTAATTTTTATAGTAGTGTTAGGATTTTTTTAATGTGTATTTTAGTTTAATTTATTTGGTAGTTTGTTTAATATTAGTTAAATAGTTATATTAGTTTAATTATTAGTTTAAACTTAGTTTTTTTAATTTGACAGGTAAGTTTTAATTTAATTTAAGATAGGGAAATTGTAATTTTAATATAAATTTAGGGGGGCGTTAGGTTTAGGGGTTACTAGTTTAAATTAGTTTATTGTGATGTGGGGGGCTTTCGGTTTAGGGGTTACTATTTTAATTTAGTATATTTCGTTGTGGGAGCTTGCAGTTTAGGGGTTAATAGGTTTATTATAGTGGCAGTGTTGTAGGGCTTAATAACTTTAGTATAGTGGGGGCGATGTGGGCGGACAGCAAATTAGGGGTTAATAATATTTAAATAGTGTTTGCAATGTGGGAGGGCGGCGGTTTAGGGGTTAATAACTTTAGTATAGTGGCGAGGATGCCGGGGAGCGGCGGAATAGGGGTTAACAAATGTTATTAGTGGTGGCGATGTCGGGAGCAGCAGATTAGGGGTTAATAACTTTAATATAGTATTTGCTATGCGGGAGGGCCTAGGTTTAAGGGTTAATAGGTAGTTTATGGGTGTTTAGTGTACTTTGTAGCAGATTAGTTATGAGTTTTATTTATCAGTTTTGTAGCATAAAACTCATAACTACTGCTTTTAGATTGTGAAACGGATCTTGTCGGTATAGGCTGCAACGCAAGCTTTTTAGCCTCACCGCAAAACTCGTAATGGCTGCGCTATGGAAGTCCCATGAAAAAACGTAATTTTTACGTGTGCGGGACTGACGTTGCATTGCTATACCAACAAGACTTGTAATGGATACGGTGCTGTTGGAATGATAGACTTCTGTCTGAGTGTTAAATATCTACATATGTGTTTTAGTTACAACTAATATACATTGTTATTTCTATTGTGTCAATTTAAGAACACTCTCCGGGTATTGCATATGGAATTAAGATTTGCTTACTGATAACATGTTTTAATAATGTCTTTCGTACATGTTAATACTTTCATTGCAGGCTCACAATATTTCCAGTGTTTTGTACTCTTGAAATCTCTTTGTGTCAGGACTGTAATCTTTGTCTCTAACATGCTATATTATTTAGTGAACTATTTTGTAACTCTCCTAATATTCATTTAGTGCTGTATATCTTTTTAATGGAATGTCAAGTGTTTTCTATCAGGCTATGATTACGGCTATGAGCCGAAATGCGTAAGCTGGTTGTGCTGCGCTCCCTGTTATGTCTGTCTGTATGCTGTATGCTGTGTTCTCGATTTTTTAAGTTTGGCTGAATAAAGTTTGGATTTTATTGCAGCAAGTCGCTATCATTTCTTCCACCTTAAGTAGTGCCATTGCCAATGACATATTACCTAGCCTCCAAACAAAAATCAAAACACAAAAAAATATACAACTCAGATTACATTGTGCTTACACACTTATCCTTCACCGTTAAAGTTTTGGTATTTTGTTTTTTTGTATCAGTCAACCCACACAATGTAATTGATAATCTATGTAAACTATATTGACCCAGAACTCCAACAAGGTATCAAAGGCAATGAACTCAGAAAAGGGCTTAACATACAGAGGGAAGAACAACTACACAAATTGTGATCATTTTGCGAAATGTTCTCCAACATGATGGTTCTAAAAACTACAAATGTTATTGTGAATTTTCAGTCATACAAAATACTATGGCATACTAAGGGAGCATAAAGTGATACAGAGGCTTAACGGTTAAACACATTGAGTAAATCACACAATTATGTACAACTGTGTTATATGATATTAAATGTATATAATGTATTCAAATAGATGTTTTTATTCACTTACATCAAGACATAATTGTAAGCTTGATTCATCCTCCAGTATGTTAACTGGAATCATTAGCTATACTACCATCATTCACTTGGTCACTGTTATCTGATTTCTGTTCATCTTTGCCTTGATGTTATCAACTGTGAATACCTTTGTAAAAACTAGCATTTGTTATGAGCAATCCTGTATTATATTATGCAGACTTAAGGGGTCAATTTATCAAGTTACGGCGGACAAGGGCGTACATACATGTCCGCTGCAGCTCGCTTCTGTCAGGCTGAATTCCTCTGCCGGAATTCAGCATTGCACAAGAACGCAATTTTGTGCTCTTGTGCCATGGCGCCCCCTACCGGCGCAAAGCCAGTCACATGCAGACTAAGCCGAGGAGATTGAAATTCGACACGTAAAAGAGGTGGCAAAGAGGTTAGGGAAGCAGTAGTCTGATGACCGCTGCTTCATAAATACGGACTACAGGTTCACTTTTGAGAATCTGCAGTCGTAGGGGTGCAAAGCCTTTGATAAATCGACCCCTTGGTATGTCTAATTTAACAAATGTACAGTTACAAATATATTATTGTGATGTCATGTAACAATCTATTCCCACTGCATAACTTATGGTATAAATGTTTCAGCTAGGTTTGAATTAAACCCACTGTCTGAAAACTGCAATTTATTTTAAGACTGCTATTATATTAAATAATAGCCCCAATTCCTGAACTCAACTGAACCCTATTTAATATTTTGAATGTGTGACAGCTATCTAACTCTTTTATAACACTAATAATCAGTGTTTGTTCATTATCAGGGTCAATTCTCCAACTCCACGGGATTAGATCAATCAAAAATGTCAAATCCATGAACATCTGTACAACATATAAAGGCTTATTAGGATGATGCGTGCTTATGCAGATCTACTGGAGGTACCAGAAGCAATGCCACATGTTCTTGCAAAAAAAATAAATTATAAAAAAGTAATATAATACCACAAATAGAAATACAAACAACAAAATATTCACATCGCCATGCATTTAAATTAAATGACACAGTTCAGAAATTGCTTTGGCCTTTTTATCTTCATATTTTGTTTTATTACCTAAATACCTCTGTAATATGTGTTCTATTTAATGTTATCAGTAAGTGTCCTTTAACAATGTATCTGTAATTATTATAATAAATTTGCATTCTCCCTAACTCTAACTCTGACTGCAAAAAACTTTTTTTGAAAAGTAACTTTTACCCAAACTGGTGAATTTTAGTAAAGTTTTTCCAGTCCTGTGTATAGATGGATAGATAAATATAAACATAATATAATTCTATAAGAAAAAAAACCCTGTGTATATATAAGTAAATACATTTATAATAAATATAAAAGCACATATGCTTGTATGTTTGGGGTCTCTAGGTTATATTAGACATGTGTATTTTGGGATTTGGTCACAGGTAGCAGCATTGAGTGCTGGATTTATTTATGTAAAAGGACAAATCTTTTTTTTCATTCAAAATAACAACTCAGGCACTGAAAATAACCAAATGCTGCTACCCACAGTCATATTCTGCATTTGTTTGAGATACGAATCACAGAATACATAGAGGGGCCTATTTAACAAATGTCTTGCAGACCTGATCCGACAGTGCGGATCAGGTTCGCAAGACATCGCTGAATGCGGAGAGCAATACGCTCTCCGCATTTAACATTGCACCAGCAGTTCACAAGAGCTGCTGGTGCAACGCCACCCCTGCAGACTCGCGGCCAATGGGCCGCCAGCAGGGTGGTGTCAATCAACCCGATCGTACTCGATCGGGTTGAATTCCGGCGATTCCTGTCTGCCTGCTCAGAGCAGGCGGATAGGGTTATGGAGCAGCGGTCTTTGTGACCGCTGCTCCATAACTTGTGTTTCTGGCGAGTCTGAATACTCACCAGAAACACGGCCCTCAAGCTCCGTTCGGAGCTTGATAGATAGGCCCCATAGACTGAACTTTATTATTTAAAGAAACAAATATAAATTGCCTTGAGCGGGATTTGAACCTATGATCTTCAACACAACAGTGTAAGTTACGCTGATCTGCTAGCTTGATTTCAAATTTAATATAAACTGTAACAAAATCAAGCTAGCAGATCAACATAATTTCAAAGTTCATTTTAAACAATGGTGAAATAAATTAGAATTAAAAGTTAAAAATGGTAGGTTATGCTGATTAGCTCATTTTAAATTTACCATAGTTTACATCACTGGTTTTCAAACCTGTTCTCAGGCCTCCCTAACAGACCAGATTTTGGGGACATCTAAACTAGAGCACAGGTGAAATAATCAGCTGATTAGTAAAAAAGTTATTTTACCTGCTCTCTCCCAAGGTTATACTGAAATTCTGACCTGTTGGGGAGGCCTTGAAAATCTGTGGTTTAGATTGAATTTGGGGGTTATCCTGACCAGCTACAGTGGGGCAAAAAAGTATTTAGTCAGCCACCAATTGTGCAAGTTCTCCCACTTAAGAAGATGAGAGAGGCCTGTAATTTTCATCATAGGTATACCTCAACTATGAGAGACAAAATGTGGAAACAAATCCAGACAATCACATTGTCTGATTTGGAAAGAATTTATTTGCAAATTATGGTGGAAAATAAGTATTTGGTCAATATCAAAAGTTCATTTAAATACTTTGTTATATATCCTTTGTTGGCAATGACAGAGGTCAAATGTTTTCTGTAAGTCTTCACAGGTTGTCACACACTGTTGCTGGTATGTTGGCCCATTCCTGCATGCAGATCTCCTCTAGAGCAGTGATGTTTTGGGGCTGTCGCTGGGCAACACAGACTTTCAACTCCCTCCAAAGGTTTTCTATGGGGTTGAGATCTGGAGACTGGCTAGGCCACTCCAGGACCTTGAAATGCTTCTTACGAAACCACTCCTTTGTTGCCCTGGCTGTGTGTTTGGGATCAATGTCATGCTGAAAGATCCAACCACGTTTCATCTTCAATGCCCTTGCTGATGGAAGGAGGTTTGCACTCAAAATCTCCCAATACATGGCCCCATTCATTCTTTCATGTACACGGATCAGTCGTCCTGTTCCCTTTGCAGAGAAACAGCCCCAAAGCATGATGTTGCCACCCCCATGCTTCACAGTAGGTATGCTGTTCTTTGGTTGCAACTCAACATTCTCTCTCCTCCAAACACGACGAGTTGAGTTTCTACCAAACAGTTCTACTTTGGTATCATCTGACCATATGACATTCTCCCAATCTGCTTCTGGATCATCCAAATGCTCTCTAGCATACTTCAGACGGGCCCGGACATGTACTGGCTTAAGCAGGGGGAGATGTCTGGCACTGCAGGATCTAAGTCCCTGGCGGCGTAGTGTGTTACTGATGGTAGCCTTTGTTACGTTGGTCCCAGCTCTCTGCAGGTCATTCACTAGGTCCCCCCGTGTGGTTCTGTGATGTTTTCTCACCGTTCTTGTGATCATTTTGACCCCATGGGGTGAGATCTTGCGTGGAGCCCCAGATCGAGGAAGATTATCAGTGGTCTTGTATGTCTTCCATTTTCTAATTATTGCTCCCACAGTTGATTTCTTCACACCAAGCTGCTTGCCTATTGCAGATTCAGTCTTCCCAGCCTGATGCAGGTCTAAAATTTTGTTTCTGGTGTCCTTCGACAGCTCTTTGGTCTTCACCATAGTGGAGTTTGGAGTGTGACTGTTTGAGGTTGTGGACATGTGTCTTTTATACTGATAACAAGTTCAAACAGGTGCCATTAATATAGGAAATGAGTGGAGGACAGAGGAGCCTCTTAAAGAAGAAGATACAGGTCTGTGAGAGCCAGAAATCTTGCTTGTTTGTAGGTGACCAAATACTTATTTTCCACCATAATTTGCAAATAAATTCTTTCTAAATCAGACAATGTGATTGTCTGGATTTGTTTCCACATTTTGTCTCTCATAGTTGAGGTATACCTATGATGAAAATTACAGGCCTCTCTCATCTTCTTAAGTGGGAGAACTTGCACAATTGGTGGCTGACTAAATACTTTTTTGCCCCACTGTATATTATAGTAAAAATCAATTTAAGTGTGAAGTCTATATATAGATTTAACTGGAAAGCTGGATGAAATTCCGGACTGTCAATTTTAATACTGAACATGGAAAACTTATGAATGTGTGTATGTCTTTGTCTGTGCCTACATACACACACACATATATTTCCTGATGTTCAGTTTTCTAAATATGGGATCGTGGATGGGGATCTTGAGGCAGTCTTGACCTATGTTTAAGTCATAGTGACATGACTCTGTAGTACTACCTAGACACTCCCCTTAAATACTCTATTGGTGTGACTGTCTCACAAGATGGTCCACTAGCTTGCCTGATTGGCCTGAGCACTGTCATAGGGGTTATTTTCTAGTGTGTAAGCAAATCCATCTTGAGACAATTACTATGGTTGCTCATGGAAAAACAATAAATAAAAAAAATAACCATCTGTTGCAAATTGTTTATTTTATAATACACTTTGCTTAATATCACCTAGTATCTGTAGTAGATTCATATCTGTTTTAAAGGAACATGAAAGTCAAGCTAAAGGCCATATAAAAGTGAACAGCTTTGTTACATTAAAAACTACTTGCACTGGTAAAAACATCTTTATCACTTTCTAAACGCACTGCTGCTTCCTATACTTAGCACTATACTTCAAATGTTAAAGACCAATGGGAAGTGTTGGAGACAGCAGAGTCTTTGGCTTTTTAAGAAGGAGTTAAGAAGATTTTTTAAATGCAGGTAAATGTCTACATAGTTTTAAATAGTGATCCCATTTGCTAAGGACTTTTACATTTATTTAAGGGACATGAAAACCAAAATGTTTCTGTCATGAATCAGATAGAACAAAAAAATTCAAAATTGTGGTGCAGATTTCAATGGGAAATACAGCTGTCCACTCTCAAGGTGCATTCTGAAGGGGCAGCTCCCAACACTGCTTCAGGCCTAGTACCCAGAAATAGGAACACATATGGGCATCTATTTATCAGGTCGTCAACCGCAAATACGCTGGAATTCCGCAGCGTATTTGTGGCGAGCCTGATTCGCCTTAGTTATCAAACCCTACAAACCAGCAAAAGTAGAATTTGGTGACGTAACATACGATCCACCGGACTCAGTCCGACACAGATCGATGCTTACGTCACTACAGATGTTCCGAACGCAAGTTCAGCACTATCTGACTGCTTTTGCTAGTTATCAAATTTCTACCAGGTACGCTCGCCACTATTCCGGCCCAGCGTACCTGGTTTTCAATCTGCCGCCCTGGAGGCGGCGGATGCCATAGGAATCAATGGGAGTCGGAAAGCAGCGAAAGCTCATGTTCACTACTGCCCGATATCCCATTGATTCCTATGGGAATGTTTACACCTAACACCCTAACATGTACCGCAAGTCTAAACACCCCTAATCTGCCCCCCCCCACACCGCCGCCACGTACATAAAAGTTATTAACCCCTATCCTGCCGCTCCCGGACCCCACTGCAACTAAATAAACGTATTAACCCCTAAACTGCCGCTCCCGGAGCCCACCGCCACCTACATTATACTTATTAACCCCTAATCTGCCGCCCCCAACGTCGCCGACACTATATTAAATTTATTAACCACTAAACCTAAGTCTAACCCTAACCCTAACTTAAATATAATTACAATAAATCTAAATAAATATTCCTATCATTAACTAAATTATTCCTATTTAAAACTAAATACTTACCTATAAAATAAACCTTAAGCTAGCTACAATATAACTAATAGTTACATTGTAGCTAGCTTAGGGTTTATATTTATTTTATAGGCAACTTTGTATTTATTTTAACTAGGTACAATAGTTATTAAATAGTTATTAACTATTTAATAACTTCCTAGTTAAAATAAATACAAAAGTACCTGTAAAATAAAACCTAACCTAAGTTACAATTACACCTACACTATAATTAAATAAATTAACTAAACTAAATACAATTAAATACAATTAAAAAAATGTATCTAAAGTACAAAAACAAACAAACACTAAATTACAGAAAATAATAAAATAATTACAAGATTTTTAAACTAATTACACCTAATCTAATCCCCCTAACAAAATAAAAAAGCCCCCCCAAAATAAAAAAGCCCTACCCTACACTAAATTACAAATAGCCCTTAAAAGGGCCTTTTGCAGGGCATTGCCCCAAAGTAATCAGCTCTTTTACCTGTAAAAAAAAAAATTACAACCCCCCAACATTAAAACCCACCACCCACACAACCAACCCTACTCTAAAACCCACCCAATACCCCCTTAAAAAAACCTAACACTAACCCCTTGAAGATCACCCTACCCTGAGAAATCTTCACCCAACCGGGCCGAAGTCCTCCACGAAGCCGGCAGAAGTGGTCCTCCAGACGGGCAGAAGTGGTCCTCCAGACAGGCAGAAGTCTTCATCCAGACGGCATCTTCTATCTTCATCCTGTGCGGAGCAGCTCCATCTTCAAAACATCTGATGCGGAGCATCCTCTTCTGATGACGGCGACTGAAGAATGAAGGTTCCTTTAAGTGAAGTCATCCAAGATGGCATTCCTTCAATTCCGATTGGCTGATAGAATTCTATCAGCCAATCGGAATTAAGGTAGGAAAAATCATATTGGCTGATACAATCAGCCAATTGGATTGAAGTTCTATCCTATTGGCTGATCCAATTAGCCAATAGGATTGAGCTTGAATTCTATTGGCTGATTGGATCAGCCAATAGGATTGAACTTCAATCCTATTGGCTGATTGCATCAGCCAATAGGATTTTTCCTACCATAATTCCGATTGGCTGATAGAATTCTATCAGCCAATCGGAATTGAAGGGATGCCATCTTGGATGATGTCACTTAAAGGAACCTTCATTCTTCAGTCGCCGTCGTCAGAAGAGGATGCTCCACGTCGGATGTCTTGAAGATGGAGCCACTCCATGCCGGATGGATGAAGATAGAAGATGCCGCCTGGATGAAGACTTCTGCCCATCTGGAGGACCACTTCTGCCCGTCTGGAGGACCACTTCTGCCGGCATTGTGGAGGACTTCAGCCCGGTTGGGTGAAGACTTCTCAAGGTAGGGTGATCTTCAAGGGGTTAGTGTTAGGTTTTTTTAAGGGGGTATTGGGTGGATTTTAGGGTTGGTTGTGTGGGTGGTGGGTTTTAATGTTGGGGGGGTATTTGTACTTTTTTTTTTACAGGTAAAAGAGCTAATTACTTTGGGGCAATGCCCCGCAAAAGGCCCTTTTAAGGGCTATTTGTAATTTAGTGTAGGGTAGGGCTTTTTTTATTTTGGGGGGCTTTTTTATTTTGTTAGGGGGATTAGATTAGGTGTAATTAGTTTAAAAATCTTGTAATTATTTTATTATTTTCTGTAATTTAGTGTTTGTTTTTTTTGTACTTTAGATAATTTTTTTTAATTGTATTTAATTGTATTTAGTTTAGGGAATTAATTTAATTATAGTTTTATTTTACAGGTATATTTGTATTTATTTTAACTAGGAAGTTATTAAATAGTTAATAACTATTTAATAACTATTGTACCTAGTTAAAATAAATACAAAGTTGCCTGTAAAATAAAAATAAACCCTAAGCTAGCTACAATGTAACTATTAGTTATATTGTAGCTAGCTTAGGGTTTATTTTATAGGTAAGTATTTAGTTTTAAATAGGAATAATTTATTTAATGATAGTAATATTTATTTAGATTTATTTAAATTATATTTAAGTTAGAGGGTGTTAGGGTTATGGTTAGACTTAGGTTTAGGGGTTAATAAATTTAATATAGTGGCGGTGACGTTGGGGGCGGCAGATTAGGGGTTAATAAATGTAGGTAGGTGGCGGCGGTGTAGGGGGGCAGATTATGGGTTAATAAATATAATGTAGGTGGTGGTGGGCTCCGGGAGCAGCGGTTTAGGGGTTAATAATTGTATTTAGTTGCGGCGGGGTCCGGGAGCGGCGGTTTAGGGGTTAAACACTTTATTAGAGTTGCGGTGGGCTCTGGGAGCGGCAGTTTAGGGGTTAAACACTTTATTAGAGTTGAGCGGGGTCTGGGAGCAGTGGTATAGGGGGTGAAAAGTATAGTATAGTGTGGGTGTTTAGTGACAGGGTACCAAGAAAGCTGTAAAAAAGCCGAAGAGTAGCGAGATCGATGACTATTAGTTAACAACAGTCCGCTGCTCATCGCCCCGTACTTGGTGCACGGCTTTTTGACAGTTTTATTGATAATTTTGGAGAACGTATTCAGGTCCACGGCAGCGATGTTAGGTGATCTTAGGCGAGCGTATTGGTGCCGTCGAATGCAGGTAAGTTGACGCTTTGATAAATAGATGCCATGGTGTATAATTTATACACGGGGGAAGGGCACTATTGGAAAATACTCACAGGGAGTCCAGGTGCCCAAAAGCTGAAAAAAATATTCAAGATAAAACAAAGTATAATATAAGCTCCAAATTAAAAAAAAAATATAAATATATTTTATAATATTTTAATTGGAGCTTTAGGGCACTTGGACTCCCTGTGAAAATGTACCAATAGTGCCCTTCCTCTGTGTATACATTTTACACATATTAGTTTCTATATCTCAGTGTCAGTGTAATGTTTTTTTATTTGTTTTGCTTTGTTCTGTTTGCACCATTGTTCTCTGTACATTATGATTCAGACTGAGTATGCAATTTCAAACATCTTTCCAATTGACTTCTTTTATCAAATTTGCATTGTTCTCTAGATATCCTCTGTTAAAAAGCATACCTAGCTCAATCAACAATTATATCAAGACAATGACACAAATCTATAATCTATACTATAATCGTGTTTGCAACGCGTCCGTCGCCTTCGTTAGTTGCGCGCACAGCCTGCAGCAAAAGACAGCCTCAGGAAGCTCCAGCACTCAGCTGTTATGTTATAGCCGAGAGCTGGAGCCTCTGAAGCTTCAGGCATCTGCCGCATATGGAGCTGGAGCACGATTGGTGCTCCAGCTCCATATGAGGGCAGATGCCTGATCTTTACAAACGGTGACATTGTGTGTGTCACCGTCTGTAACGATCTTCTGCTGGTGCCAGTAGGAAGTGTGGGCGGGAAGTGGGTGGCGGGTGGGTGGCTCAGCAGTGGAGGGGAGAGGGAAGGGGAGGGAGTGGGAGGGCCCTACCCTACAGACATGAAAGGAACAGGGCGAGATGGGGCAGGTACACTACAGAAAAGAGGTTTGGGGGTGCGGGGGGACTAAATGGTGATCGCGGGAGGGGGTAGGTGGTGGGACCACTACACTACAGAGAAAAATAAAGAGAAAAAGATGGCGGCAATAGTTAGAGGGGATCGGTTAGAGAGCTGTTTGAGAGGGGATCAGGGATAGGGATAGAGTGATAGGGACAGAAGGATAGGGACAGGGATAGTGGGAGAGGGGCAGAGGGATAGGGAGAGAGGGACAGGGAAAGAGGGATAGGGACAGGGATAGAGGGATAGGGACAGAGGAATAGTGGCAGAGGGATAGGGAGAGAGGGATAGGGGTAAAGCGATAGGGGCAGAGGGATAAGGATAGAGGGATAGGGACAGAGGAATAGGGGCAGAGGGATAGGGAGAGAGGGATAGGGGTAAAGCGATAGGGGCAGAGGGATAGGGATAGAGGGATAGGGACAGAGGAATAGGGGCAGAGGGATAGGGAGAGAGGGATGGGGTAAAGGGATAGGGGCAGAGGGACAGGGACAGAGGGACAGGGGCAGAGGGATAAAGACAGAGGGATAGGGATAGAGGGATAGGGACAGAGGAATAGGGACAGAAGGATGGGGACAGAGGGATAGGGAAAGAGGGATATGGATAGATAAATAGAGGGATAGGTATATTTCTTTAATTAAACATTTTGGCCCATGCACACAGGCTTTACCACTAGTATGATAATAAAAGTAAATTGGAACATTGTTTAAAATTGTATGTACTCTATTTGAATTATGAAAGAAAAATGTGGGTTTCATGTCCTCTTAAGCAGCATTAGATAGAAAGATAGATAGATAGATAAAAACATAGCTGTCACAATAAATTGCCTTTTGAAGAGATTTAAGAGGAAATTCCCTGCCACCACAATGAAATCCAGCACTTTAGTCAGCAAGTGGGAAAGCTCTAATCCTTGTAGGCTTTGCCAAGCAAAGCTTAAACATCACTCTGTGATCAGATCATTTTTGCTACGGCTTCAAGCTTTTCTCTTGTTTAATCCCATTTAGCATTGAATTTCCCTTTCTTTTATAAAACCCCTGCAATTTACTAGTCAAGAGTACCAATTAAATCTTCTCTGAAATAATAGTTGCAAAAAAAATAAAGGAAGGCTTCTATAGTGCATGAACACTGAACATTATATTACTTGTTACACAAATACCAAAAGAATAAACATTTAAAATAAACTAGTAACTCAGCTACAGCAGTCACCGTGATGCAACCTTCTGTCTTATTTCAGAAATAGGGGTTGAAGAACAGTGGAAAAACAAAATGAGAGGATAGTGAAAATGAATACGCAATGAGGAGCGATCATTAGTGCATCAGCCATCAAACAAACGGTAGAAATATTGGCCCCATTCCAATGCATTAGGGTTTGCTGTGCACAAATGTCATATTCTGAAATAATTTTTGCCATGTCTACGATGTCCATTTGAAAACAGAATGACCTCAATAAAAATAATTGTTACAATAGCGCCAATTTATAAATGGATTCGTATTACATTCAAGATTGCTTATTAAATGTTATAAAGTTATGAAATCTGAAGGCAGAGAGACCTTCTACTACACATCTCCGTAGGAGGCAATGTTTCTCTGACAGCGGCAGAATGTTAATACCAGCATCGCCTGCTACAATGAAGGTGCTACCTTTACAAAGTATTGAATAACAATACAATTTACGTGCGTCAACTGAAACTCAACCCTGTATGTTACAATACAATAGTGAAACTAGGACATCAATAATAAACCTATAGGAACTGGGGGATTGTGGGCATATTGTAAATATATATGTAGTTTCTTAAATGTATGTATTATACTGTACAATACTATATTATATATTTAAAGTAATTATTCAAATAAACGTGTTTTTTTTAACTTTAGGCGTTTTTTCTTATTAAAATATAAAAGGCTACATTACAAGTGGTGCGCACAAGCAATATAAGAATATCACAGGTGTATTCATTTGTGATTATTACAAGTTGAAAGTAAACTATTTTTGCTTGAGAGCAATCAAATTTATAGCGCTTTGGGTTAGCACGACTGAAGACCTGGCACAAAGGGTTAGAACTAAAATTGAAGTTGAACTAAACTAAACATAAATACATTAAAATAAACAGTTAAACTCATATAAACACTATCGGTGAGGGAATTTAAGCAGCTTTCTAAGATCCGAGTGCGAATGGATGGATTATTTAGAACTTTTAGTACATCTATAATAATTATTTCCATTATTAATTTTTCAATATTTTATGTTTAATAAATACATAATGAGCTTAATGATTTTTCATGTGCGCTAACCTGACATGAGTTATCTTAAGGAGCATTATGTATTTATTACGTATAAAATGTTGAAAAATATTAGTAAATGTACTAAAAATGTCTAAATAATCTATAGAATGAATATATATATATATATATATATATATACATTTTACAGTATCTAAAAAAGTTAACAATTATTAATAATTTTTACAATTTCATATTCGATATTTCAATAATATGCCTTAAGCTAACTAATTCTTTATGTGCTCTATCCTGACTGCTTTCGGGTTTAGCAATGTAGGTCTAAGCATATTTTAGAATCCAATGTTGTTCACATGTAATTTTTATTATATATATAAAGTTAAAGTAATATATATATATATATATATATATATATATATATATATTCAATGTCCATAGGGCACTGCACACACATTTAAATATTGTTGCCCGGGGTGCATTCAATCGAATAGCATACAAATTTCAAAAATAGGAGTGCACTCGCCGGGTCTTAAACAAGTAAAATTTATTTAAACAGTGACGTTTCGGGGTGGTTAGCCCCGTCCTCAGACCATTACAACAACTCAAATTAGCAGCAAACATTTATACATTACCCTCCACCATCACCACGTACTACCGGAAGTGCCGCCGGCGTCCTGCAGAACTCAGTGCGCAGGTCCGCCGGTTGCCATAACAACCCGGATATACAATTCTGAAATAAAAACAGGAGATTTTAAAAGACACAGCAAATGTATGCAATATAGATACTTATATTGTTTACCATACTATAGAAGTATTTAGTTCTCTCTCTGAGGCTACCAGATAGTGTTATTAATATACGCCACCATGTAAACATGGGGCAGATGTTTACATGGTTTACATGGTGGCGTATATTAATAACACTATCTGGTAGCCTCAGAGAGAGAACCAAATACTTCTATAGTATGGTAAACAATATAAGTATCTATATTGCATACATTTGCTGTGTCTTTTAAAATCTCCTGTTTTTATTTCAGAATTGTATATCCGGGTTGTTATGGCAACCGGCGGACCTGCGCACTGAGTTCTGCAGGACGCCGGCGGCACTTCCGGTAGTACGTGGTGATGGTGGAGGGTAATGTATAAATGTTTGCTGCTAATTTGAGTTGTTGTAATGGTCTGAGAACGGGGCTAACCACCCCGAAACGTCACTGTTTAAATAAATTTTACTTGTTTAAGACCCGGCGAGTGCGCTCCTATTTTTGAAATTTGTATATATATATATATATAAAAAATATATATCTATAGGAATAGATAAGCAACTATAGATATAGAGATATATATAGGATATGTACTTACAATAAAAATAACATTGTGTGAAAATCATTGGAATGTGAAATATTACAAACTTCTATTGGGTTAGCCTGCAACTAATAATTATTTTTCTTCTACACTCTCCATTGAAGTCTACGGGACGAATGCGTTAGCGCAGTTGCAATTTCAGACGTTCTAAAGTCAGAGCATGTCGGGTTTCACGTGAGGGCAATTGTTTTATTTTTAACTTGTGATCTAGCCCAAAGTATTTTACAGCATGATACTTACACAAAAGAAACTACATACACCCGTACAATATACCCACAATCTCCTATCTCCTATAAGTTTTTTCTGTTCTTTATTTACAATGTTGGTCACATACTTAGAGAATATGGGAGTAACTTATATTTTAATGTGGAAACATCACCAGGAGTTTCTAATTTTAGGAATTTTCTTCTAGCTTAGGTGCACCTTTTCAGACATTCCTGTTGTCACTGATACCAGACTGCCAAGGCCACTCCCTCTTCTATTTGGACTATTGTGTTTCCCACCAGTTCCCCTTTGGTGTGTTACAATGATTGAACTTTGTCTTGAAAGAGCTGATCACTACCCCTCTGGCCCCTTCCTGCCTTGCCGAGTCCCAGACGGAATCTTATGGAACTGCTCCCCAGCTGGGATCGCTGGAGATCCCTACTGAACTTTAACATAGGTCGCTCCAGAAGCCCTTTGCCCAGAGCTCCGCTCTTCTGGGGACTTGCCATACCTTTGATAAGCATGGGTTGGGGTTATTGCTAATGGGAGCTCACTCGGGGACCTAGGGTTTGGACACCTCTCCACCTCATGCTGGTCTGGAGTACCCTATGATGCTTTTTGGACTGGGACATATAGGGGCCCGGAGCTCTCCAATAGTACAGAAATAGCCGCCACTCCCTTGGGATCCCCCCAAAATTGTGAACTAGCTTTGTGGGATCTCTATGTGACTATGGCTCCTATGGAGGTGCCAACCTGTCTGGAAGGGCAGTGATTTCTTGATCAGATAAGGCACTTATCAGATGGCAATTGTGTATATAAGCTGTGTGTTTGTCCCAATAAAGTCTGTTCGTGTTTCACCTTAATACTGGTCTTGTCTGGTTATTAGGGTGGACTACTTGCTATAATCACTTTCCCGCTACACAGCTACAGGTTCCAGGGTAAAGAAGGATCGTTTTGGCGGAGATACCCAGTCAGGGTATCCAGAGTCCATCACAACTGGTTGGCAGTGGTGGGATGTTTCCTTCTACCTGGAACATACAAACCACCACCAGGCCCTCTTGGGATGGAGCAGCAATACTCCAGGCTTAAAAGAAGTACCCTTAAAGACTTGGTGGAAGCTCGTTTAGCTAGCAACAAATCGAAGGCAGTGATCATCGCCAAGATGATGGAGGGTGAGCGAGCCAGCGATCAGGCCAGTGAACCAGGCAGCCATCAGGCCAGTGATCTGGCCAGTGAGCCCTCAACTGATGGAACTGATATGTCTGAAGTCCAGTGGGAGATCCAATGGCGGGAGACACTTTATGAGACTACCCCACCACAGGAGGTGATAACTCAGATCATTGCCGCCACCACTCATCTCAAGATGCTGGAGGTCCAGAAGGCTCTGGGGGGAGCCGCACTGGCCGAAATAAGTTACTGCCCACGGAATCCTCCCCTGGCCAACTGGACCTGAGCACCTGCTGGCATTTCCCAAGCAGCAGCCCATTGTTTAGAGTCTGGAAACTCCGTTACTCTAGACGCTTGGACCGAGGAGGAGTTTGGGGTCCTACATGAGGTAGACCTGGTACAAGCAGCAGCTGGCAACAACTGGCTCCATTATTGCCAGCCAGTATGGATTACTGGCCGTCAGTTGGACCAGTCAAGAAAGTCAGTTGCGGTTCGTGTGGCTGGGGGTAAGGTGCTCCAGATCCCCACAGCACAGGTCCACCTGGACTGGGGTGCCAGTTCCCATGCTGTGGAAGTGGGTATCATTAGCCATTTGCCGGGTTGAAGTGCTGCTAGGAAATAACTTGTGTAATCTTGCATCCTCCTTCGTTCTGGATGCCCCCACGGATGCTTGCCCTGTCACCACCCGCCAACAAGCCAGGTTCCATGCTGAAGCATTCGACAATGGTACCCAGGTAAGTCAACCCCATCCTTCTACTACCCAGGCAGATTATCCCATCTCCTGGGTTTCCCCTCTGACTTTGCCCAGGAGACGTTAAGTGACCAGACGTTAGTCCCCTACTGGGCCCAGGTGGGGACAGACCCAGGTGGGTTAGGAGGGGACCACTTAGAGTGGGACAGAGGACTCCTGTACCAGGTTACAGAGAGTGGCGGGAGCATGCAGAAGCCCAAGCAACAGTTGGTGGTACCGCAAAAGTATCGCTATGACCTGCTACGCCTAGGGCATGACATCCCCCTGGCAGGACATCTAGGGATTACTAGGACCTGCCACCGATTTACCCAGACCTTTTTCTGGCCAGGGATTACAGGGGACTTTAGGCAGTCCTGCTACACTTGTGACATCTGTCAGAGGGTAGGGAAGAAAGGTGACCACTCTAAAGCTTCCCTGCATCGCCTCCCTATCATCAATGAACTGTTCAGCAGGATAGCTGTTGACATCATTGGCCCCTAGCCCCTTGGGGTAGAGATACATAGTGATGGTAGTAGACTATGCTACCCGGTACCTGAAGGCAATATCCCTGACCAACATCCAGGCAGCAACAGTAGCCAATGCCCTGCTCCAGATCTTTGCCAGAGTGGGTTTCCCCCGGGAAATTCTTTTGGACCAATGGACTCAGTTT
The DNA here is from genome assembly GCF_027579735.1 of Bombina bombina. Taxonomy (NCBI): domain Eukaryota; kingdom Metazoa; phylum Chordata; class Amphibia; order Anura; family Bombinatoridae; genus Bombina; species Bombina bombina. Next base: position 582,774,817 of record NC_069504.1, read on the forward strand.
ACTTCTAAGCTCACCCAGCAGCTATGGAGGCTTTGCAGGATAAATCCCCTGCCGAACTCCCCATACCACCCCCAGACTAACGGGTTATGCCAGAGGTTCAATGGGACACTGAAGCAGCTGTTTCGGACGTTCTTTCACTTACAAGGACTGGGAGAGAAACCTGCCACACATCCTGTTTTCTAACTGGGAAGTGCCACAGGAATCTAACAGATTTTCTCCCTTTGAACTAGAAAATGGCCGGAGGGTGAGGGGGCCCCTAGACATGTTAAGAGCACACTGGGAAGGGTCAGTTGGGGAGGAGGGACTCTCTATTGTAGGATATGTCCTAGAATTCAAGGACTGAATTAAGAACCTCGCCGCCATGGTGCAGGAGAACCTTCAGATCGTTAAGGGTAGGCAGAAGCGGTGGTACAACTGTACCACTTGCATCTGCACGCTGGAAGTAGGGCAGAAGGTTCTTGCCCTAAAACCCACCAAGACGGATAAGCTGCAGGCTGCTTGGCAGGGCCCTATCGAGTAGTAGAACAGCTTTGTGATACTACCCACCTGGTAGCCAAATGTTCAGATGAACGAGTCTGCTGAACCTTTCATGTGAACATGCTGAAGGCGTACCAGGAGAGGCCAGAGGAGCTAGCTGCTACATGTGCTCTGGCCATGGAGGACTTGGAGTGTCTCCCCATGCTGGAACTGCCCCGGTGTAGTAGGGTGCCGGCAGGCATAGGGGACATAAGAGTAGATGACCGGATAGGGACTTTGCAGTGGGAGCAAGTCAGGCAGGTACTGGAGAGTCAACAGGACATGTTCTCCACTGACCCTGGGTACACCATGGTAGCGGTGCACTAGGTGGACACCCCGGGACAGGCGCTCTTGCGGCAGCCAGCATACCAGGTCTCGAGTCAGTTAGGGAAGACATGTGCAGCAAAATTTGGGAGATGCTTGATATGGGAGTTATCGAGCCATCCAACAGTCCCAAGCGGGATGGCATGACCCGTTTCTGTGTAGACTACCGTAGGCTTAATAACCAGACCGCGACCAACGCCAATCCTTTGCCCTGGGTAGATGAGCTATTAGACTGCATCGTCAGGGGTAACTTTCTGACGACGTTAGATCTCTGCAAGGGGTACATGCAGATCCCTCTGGACCTGGAATCCATTCCAAAGTCTGCATTCATCACTACATTTAGCCTGTACTAATTTAAGGTCATGCCGTTTGGGATGAAGAATGCTCCGGCGATGTTCCAGAGGATGGTAGGTTGCCTCCTCAATGGCCTCCAGGATTATGCCTGTGCCTACCTGGATGACATTGTGATCTACAGCGATACCTGGGAGGAACACTTGATTCACCTAGGTACCATTTTGGACCGCATCAGGGCTGCAGGTCTGACTCTGAAGCCAGACAAGTGCACAGTAGGGAGGTCGGAGGTCCAGTACCTTAGACACCAAGTGGGATGCGGGTAGCAGAGGCCGGAGCCAGCCAAGATTGAATCACGAACTGGCCAACCCCAAAAACCAAGACCCAAGTCTTAGCTTTTGTTGGCACAGCGGGGTACTACCGCAAGTTTGTCCCCAGCTATAGCACCCTGGCTAAACCCTGACCAATCTGACCAGAAAATACTTACCCCAGCAAGTCCTGTGGTCCCCAGAGTGTGAGCCTGCCTTCCAGCAACTGAAAACAGCGTTGGTCTGCTAGACTGTGAGGGGGGAGCACTGTCATGGATACCAGGCTCGCTAGAAACATGGGGCTTTAAGCTCCATATGGAGCTTGATAAATATGCCCCATGGTAACCATGCAAACTCCTCCTTGTTAGTTATTGCTGAAGCGGTAACCCAACACTGCACTAGTCCAACTGCACTAAAGCTGAAGGTGCGTAGACTTTACTCTAAAGTCATGCTAAAAATTCTAGCACAGTTTCGGCTTTCACCTGAGCGCAACCTATAGTTTTCAACGTGTAATATGAGCAATATGGTTACAATCTCCATTTGAAGTACAGGTTGCACTAGAGTGATGTCAATCACTCAAACAATTCTCTGATAAATCAGTTTTACCATGGACTTGTAAGTTGCATGCTAATGTTAGCGATATTGCTTATCACTTCCTCACAATATCATTAGTGCCCCTCTTGTAATCTATCCCGATATTTTATATTTATTTAGTGTGAATCAGTGCCACCTGCATTTAATGTTTTACAGACAGCATGTTGTTTGCTGATGGAATGAGTGAGCAAGTTGATCTCACTGAAAAACGTGTGTATGTGTGTAAATATATGTATGTATGTATGAATGTATGCACTTATCTACACACATACACATTAAACATACACACTGTGACAGTGTATGGAACGGTAGTGAATGGTGTATACTTAGGACCTAGAATCTTACACAGTTTCTACTCTTGAAGTGGGAGAAGCATATAGGCCCAGGAAAAGCTAGTGATTTTTTATTTGCACTATGTTCTGTGTGTGCATTTGAGTTCCCTGTGGTAGAGTATTGGGAAGAGCAGGGTGAGCCTATTTTCTATCCCACTAACAAGTAGACTGTGAGAATCCAGTTCAGGTTTCCCACTGAGTCTGAGTAAATTAAAGGGACAGTAAACCTTAAAAATAATGTTATATAATTCTGCACATAGTGCAGAATTATATAAAATTATTTAAGTGCTATAGTTCTAAAACCCTTTTTTCTCTTTTAATATGTAAAAATTATGGCGCTTTTACAGACCCGCTCTCTGCTTAGCGGGTCTGTAATATTTAGTCAGCGCATCGGGCCAGATGTATAGTCACAGCCCGGCCCGACCGCGCCATAGCACTAAGTGCAGCTCGCTCCTGTCACAGTCTTATGGCGCGGTCGGGCCGGGCTGTGACTATACAGCTGGCCCGATGCGCTGACTAAATATTACAGACCCGCTCAGCAGAGCAGAGAGCGGGTCTGTAAAAGTGCCGTAATTTTTACATATTAAAAGAGAAAAAAGGGTTTTAGAACTATAGCACTTAAATAATGTTATATAATACATATATACATATATAACATTATTTTTAAGGTTTACTGTCCCTTTAAGGTGATTAGGCTCACCAGAGACCGGTTGGTTCCTTTTAAAAGACTGAGGAATTCCTTAATAAGGATCTGATGATCAAAAACTTGGAGAGAAATCACACAAAAAAAATCTTTTTTTTTGTTTCTATAACTTTTATTACAATATAGGACTCGGAGTCCCTCCATCACATACAGAAATCTGCATAGTGAGATAAACAAATCTCAAGATAAAATGTGTGTTTCTACAAAATTTTAAGAGATCTCGCTACTGACAAGACTTAGATCATCTCATCTGAGCGGAGATCTTTAGATTATCTGGCCCTTAGAGAGAGAGAGACAAGGATTTGGCAAAAGCTGTATTGCAGCAACTGGGAAAACTGGGAAATTTAAAAGCACTGTTACTAATGTTATTTTGTTGGTAAGCAGTCAAGCTGCACCATAATAGTCAGCTACAATGAGCCAGATTACAAGTGAAGCATAAATTAACGCTTCTGCTCGAGCATTAATTGCGCTAGAAGCAATCTTTTTGTGCTTGTAGGGATGAGCTCCTATTATGAGTTGAAAGTAAACTGTTTTTGCTCTTGCGCTAACCCGACAAGTGCAAAAAGCCGAAGTTAGAATATCGCATACTCATTCACGTATTCCCCCATAGAAGTCAATAGAGAAAAAAAGTCAAACACCCTACTCTCGCGCAAACTTGATCGCATATTCTCATGTGCGCTAAACACACATGAAAATATGAATATTTCACATTCCAATGTTCTTCACATAGCATAATATCTTCAATCCATTCATAAATAAATATTTCTACACATATCTGATTTTTTGGGTACAATATATATCTATACCTATATAAATATATCTATCTATATATATATATATATATATATATATATATATATATATATATATATATATATATATACTGAATTCTGTATACATATATATATATATATATATAGGAATACTGTATCTATTTATAAATACAAAGAACATATTCTGCTATGTGCAGAACATAGTAAAGTGAAATATTTACAGTAAATACATACAGTAGTTAAAACTATTATTAAAACTTAATATTGCATGAATATGCTTTAAAATGTTTTCATCTACTTAACTGCAAAGGGCTCCAATGCATATTTATATATATATATATATATATATATATATATATATATATATATATATATATATATATACTGTATATTTACATATATATATATACCATTATAGACATATATAAATATACTGTATATATATATATATATATATATATATATATATATATATATATATACCTCATATCTTTGAGCCTTTATAACATTTTTTTTTATTAAATGTTTTTTAGATAGTGTTATTATGAGTGTAACTATACTTTGCATTGTATTTTTTATGTGTTGTGTGCAACTTTTATGTTTAAATTTATGTAAATCGCGATTCTACTCAAGCAATCACATTTTCTTTCAACATGTAATACCAACGGTAAGCCAGATGAGCACGAAATTGTGATACACCCCTTATCGCTCGGGCCCAATGTGTTTAGTAAGAGCTCAGAGGAGCAAAGACTTGTTTATGTTTTGTTTATTTGTTAAATAAAACAGTGCTATTTTGTAGACTTGTGCATGGTCGAAAAATTCATTTCGGTTCGGATCGATTCAGATTTTTTCGAATTTCAGTTCGGATCGATTTGAATTTGGAAAAATTTTAATGAATTTGTTTCAGATTCGTTTGGGATTCATTCGGATTAGAATAAATTTGGCTTGATTCGGTTCGGTTTGGAAATTTGGAATTTCGGTATGTGTTAGGTGGGATGTGCTGTGTATTAGACTAGTATTATGTACTGTATATTAGGTGTAACCCATAGCAGAGTGATATAACCTAATATACTGTACAATACTAGTGTAATCCATGGCCATCCGAATTTACAGAATAAATCCGAACTAATTCGGATTTATTCGGTAGATTCGGTACTACCGTAATTCGGAAATTCGAATCGATCCAAATCTCCGAATTTAATAAATTCGTCCGAATTTGGATTCGGAACGAATTGAAACGCACATGTCTACTATTTTGCGGCCAGAAATAAACAGACCATAGGCCTTCAAAAAATATTTGGGCTCGCTTCCATTTAATCATTAAAAATAGAGCCATAAGCTACTGAAATTGCCGATAGCTGAAAATAATTTACAACTCAATTTTTGTACCAGGTTTTCATTGAAATATTTTGCGCATTGCGTGCAGTCGCTATTTTCGTGTAGGTGTAAGTTAATACTGTTAACGCTTCCATTCGACATCAGATTTTTTGAAAATCAATTAGTTGCTATGGTAACCCGACCTTACACTATAAAATTTATGTTTAATGTCTGTGCTCCTTACCTGTGATCACCTATAAAGGTACACTTATTTATAATACATATTTTTAACTATAAGCAAATACTATTTTTCATTATAATGATATTTTCCACTTTACTAATGTATGTTATATGTATTTCTGCCCTATGTCTAGTTTGAATTCTGTAGATATGTGCTTGCATATATTTTTATATTTAAATACATACTGATATTTCCATAAGACCACAAGTACAACTATTCCTATACATGGGACAATAATAAATGTTACATATTACAATTTATTTCTATATGAAACACTTGCATTATTTGCAAGTTTTCAAATTTCAATGGGAAATAGGTCTTGAAAAAGCAAAATGTTCCTCTTTTACACCTATTTGAGGTGGGTGTAATTTTTCTCAATGTATCGACAGCCTTCAACAGAGTATTAACGGTTTGTGCTTTCATTGGAAACCTGGTATAAGTTATCGCTTAGCGACTTCTAATACTTTATATAGGACGTGAAAATTCTTTCGGCAGCCGGACCCCAACTGCCAATATTGAGGTATAACACGCCATCAGAAGCAGTAAATAAATGAAATTGCTTCCAACAGATTGGTTTTGCGACCTCGCGCAAACCTAATTACGGCTCAATTGAAACGAGACCTAAGTGTGTGAAGAGTATTCCACACTGTGAAAACATTTTTCTCAATAATAAACCTATATATTACATTTCATATATGCTTATATCTATATATGTGTGAAACACTTTATTTTATTTTATTATATTATACATGTGTTTTGTTATGCTTATATTCTAGCCATAACACTTTAATTCAGGTCTCTAAACGGGCTAAATTTTCCAGCGCTATTTTGCTAGTGCCCTAAATATCAACACGTAACTTACCACTTGTAATCGGAGCAAGGATAACCTATGCATTGAACGAAAAGGGTGCTCTAAAAATGTCGGAATGTGTGTATACACATATATACATTCACACAAATGCCTACACACAAACAGGGGCGTACTGGGAAATCAGACTGGCCCTGAAAATTTTGGAAAACCAGCCCTGCCCAGGTCCTGCCCCCCTCAGCCATCCATCCTCTCCCCCTAGCCCAGGAGGGGAGCGGCCTTGAATAGATGTGCTATGCTGCATACAAGTATAGCTCCGTATTCTGGATGGGAGACTCCTGCAACACTGCCTAGGATGTGGGCCAGTGGGCCAATTCAACATTATACACATAAACATAAGCACATACAAATACACACACCTTTGAGCCCTTTTCAGTACGACACCTTTTCATATTCCGTATCACTGTTAAATACTTTCTCAATAACAGACCTTTATGTTACATGTAACATGCATATATACGAGTAATATACTTTATTATAGTAAACATGTTTCTTGCTATGTTTATATTCTATCCTTAACACTTTACTTCACTTCTCCAAGCGAGCTAAATTTTCCAGCGCTATTATGCCATTGCGCTAGAGAGCAACACATAACTCACCACAATGATACCCTGCACTAGAATAGTGTGCTAAAAAAAATTTGTCGCATTAATATTTTCTTTTTTTTATCATTCACTTGTAATAACAGATTGTGCGTTAATCTTAAAGGGACATGAAACCTAAATATTTTCTTTCATGATTCATACAGAGCATGTGATTTTAAACAACTTTCTTGTTTATCTATATTGCCTAATTAGTTTTGTTCTTTTGAAATCCTTTGTTACCACAATTGGACCAGGAGCTGCTGATTGGTGGCTGCCCATACATGCCTCAAGTTATTGGCTCACCTGATGTGTTCAGCTAGCTCCCGGTAGAGCTAAGATAATAGAAGTAAAATGGAAAGTTCTATAAAATTGTATTCTCTATCTGAATCATGAAATAAAAATTTTGAGTTTTGTGTCCCTTTAAGACAGGGCCATGCTATGAATAATGCACACTGTGCTATTGATTGCACACCACTTGTAATCTAGGCAGGGCTGGTGCTAGGATTTTTGGCTATACAGGCGAAGACACATTTGTCCCCCCCCAAGGAAATTATATACCCTGTCATTTCAGATTCTTAACAAAATGTTCTAGTGATGCGCTAAGCAGCTATATATAGCTATTTTATCTATAATGATAGAGAAAATAGATTCTGTTATAATAAATTAGATTAACAATGAAGAATTTGATGTGATAATTATATAAAACATATCAAAGTGGTGGCTCTGCACAACATAGCAAATCAGTGGTGGCTCTGCAAAATAAATCAGTGGTGACAATATATAAAGCACACAAACCTAGAAGCAGGGTAACCTTTTTTCTTATTTACCAGTATACCTAGATACTAGCATGTCTAACAGGAAAATGTTCTAAAGCTGCACTCAGACATGTTCTCAAACAGAGAACCTGTCAACCTACAATCACCACTTGGCAAAATTTAAAGGGAAATGAAAACTGGACTATCTTTTAAACAGCAGATTTCCTCCGTAATAAAATCTGCCTACTTTCATCTGAAAAACATATCCAGGATACAACACTTAATTCCCCCGGATGATATGCCAACATTAATCCATGCATTTGTATCCTCTAGGCTAGATTACTGCAATGCACTTTACTTGGGCCTCCCAAAAAAAGAACTCTATCGCCTTCAGACAGTACAAAACGCAGCAGCCAGACTATTGACCAATCAAACTTGCTCCTGCCACATAACACCTGTTCTCCACTCCCTGCATTGGCTTCCAATTAAATGGCGAACATATTTTAAAATTGGGCTGCTGACCTTTAAAGCCTTAAACAACCAAGGCCCACAGTACCTGAAAGAGCTCCTGACACCCTACATCCCATCCCATTCACTTAGGTCAGCCAACACATCCCTCCTCTCAGTGCCAAGAATAAGGACAAACTCAGGCTCCAGAGCATTCTGCCACACTGCCCCTACTTTCTGGAACTCTTTATCGTGCGCAATCAGAGAGGCACCGTCCTTACAGACTTAAAAAAAAAAAGCTAAAGACCCACCTCTTCCATCAGGCATTCAGTCCGCTTATCTGACCTTCAGAAACTCCTAACTTTTATGTCTTATGTTGATATATTTGTAAAGTGCTTTGAGTCTCACAGGGAGAAAAGCGCTATATAAATCACAAATTATTATTATTATTATAAAACTAAAAGTCTTCTTTTGTGATTCAGACATAGGGGCATATTTATCAAGCTCCGTATGGATCTTGATGCCTCGTGTTTCCAGGCTCGCTGGAAACAGAAGCTATAAAGCAGCGGTCTAAAGACCGCTGCTCCATAACCTGTCCGCCTGCTCTGAGGCGGCGGACAGAAATCAACCCGATTAGATACGATCGGGTTGATTGACACCCCTAGCTAGCAGCCGATTGGCCGCAAATCTGCAGGGGGCGGTATTCACAAGAACTGCTGGTGCAATGATAAATGCGTATGCTGTTGGCATTTATCGATGTGCAGCGGACATGATACGCTACATCATATCATGTCTGCTCACACTTTAGTAAATTGACCCCATAGCATACAATTATAATAAAAAAAAGTTTCCAATTTACTTCTATTATCAAATTTGCTTTGTTCCCATGATATTCTGTGTTGAAGAGATACTAAGGTAGGTGTCTGAAGCACTGCATGGCAGGAAATAGTGCTGTCATTTAGTGCTCTTGCAAATGGATAACATTCTTGCAAAATTGCTGCCATATAGTGCTCCAGAAAAGGGCCCACTTCTAAACATACAGCCATGCTTTTCCTCAAAAGATACCAAGAGAATTAAGAAAAATTGATAATAGGAGTAAATTAGAAAGTTGCTTAAAATTGTGTACTGTATCTGAGGTTCCATATTCCTTAAAGGGACACTAAACCCCCCAAAAATTCTCTCATGATTCAAGTAGAGAATACAATTTTAAACAACATTCCAATTTACTTGTATTATGAAGAAATAGCAATTCACATGTGTGAGCCAATCACACGAGGCATCTATGTGCAGCAACCAATCAGCAGCCACTGAGCCTATCTAGATATGCTTTTCAGCAAAGTATATCAAGAGAATTAACCAAATTAGATAATAGAAGTAAATTAGAAAGTTGTTTAAAATTGTACTCTCTTTCTGAATCTTGAAAGAAAAAATGTGGGTTTCATGGCCTTTTAAGCCTGCAGAATGCTCTGTTGTTCAATCCTGCCCCTGCTTTTGGGCAATCAATTGTGTGAGAGCAGGGCCTGCTAATGGATACATTTTCTCACAAGTATACATTTTTTCACATTAGCTTGCAGTGGAGCACTAGCAAGGTTTGGCCAGGGCACCTGTACAACTTACACTTATTCTGGACATTTATACACTAATAAGCACAACACTCTGCACTATATGATAAAGCAAGGCATCTATACACTAATATGCACAACACTCTGCACTATATGATAAAGCAAGGCATCTATACACTAATAAGCACAACACTCTGCACTATATGATAAAGCAAGGCATCTATACACTAATATGCACAACACTCTGCACTATATGATAAAGCAAGGCATCTATACACTAATAAGCACAACACTCTGCACTATATGATAAAGCAAGGCATCTATACACTAATAAGCACAACACTCTGCACTATATGATAAAGCAAGGCATCTATACACTAATAAGCACAACACTCTGCACTATATGATAAAGCAAGGCATCTATACACTAATAAGCACAACACTCTGCACTATATGATAAAGCAAGGCATCTATACACTAATAAGCACAACACTCTGCACTATATGATAAAGCAAGGCATCTATACACTAATATGCCCAACACTCTGCACTATATGATAAAGCAAGGCATCTATACACTAATAAGCACAACACTCTGCACTATATGATAAAGCAAGGCATCTATACACTAATAAGCACAACACTCTGCACTATATGATAAAGCAAGGCATCTATACACTAATAAGCCCAACACTCTGCACTATATGATAAAGCAAGGCATCTATACACTAATAAGCACAACACTCTGCACTATATGATAAAGCAAGGCATCTATACACTAATAAGCACAACACTCTGCACTATATGATAAAGCAAGGTTTCTATACACTAATAAACATGCTGCATGGTATAATTAATGAGTAGGTACTGTATACACTGATATCAAATATGCTTCACTGTATAATGATGAGGGTTAATACACTAAAACAGAACAGGCTGCCCTCTATAAGGATGATGGGTGCTTATGCACTGATGGTGACTCTGTGGTGTAGGATGATGCTGAACTGTTATACACTAAAAAAACACAATGCACTTTATAATTATATAATAAATACTGTGCTGAATAATGATTATGGCCATCTCTATAATTTAATGAATATGTATGACAGATAATAGACATGTGCTACTGTACATACACACACAGTTGTAATCAAAATTATTCAACCCCCCATTGCAAATCAGTTTTATTGTTAAAATGTTCAGACTTTCAGTTGTTTACAATGAACAAATCAAACAAAAGCAATTGAAATAGCTCAACACCACGAATGCTTCAAGTGGTTTCCCCAAATTCAACTAAAAATGCAACATTGAATTAATTCTGCAGCCTCAAAATTATTCAACCCCTTCATAGCAAGCATCTTTAGTACTTAGTAGAGCACCCATTTGCTGTTATGACCGGCTGCAAACGAGATGCATAGCCAGACACCAGATTCTGGCAGAATTCCTGAGGAATTGTAGCCCATTCCTCATGTGCAATGGCCTACAGTTCATTAATACTATTGGGCAGAGGCGTAACTAGAAACCACAGGTCCAAGGTGCAAGAATCCAAGCAGGGCCCCCCGGCCCCCCACCACCAAAAATGTGAATTTAACACTTTTTCCCCCTACATTTAACTCAGAAAAATACAAACACATTTTTGTGTGTGCTGTATAGACACATATATATAGCTTACTGTGCTGTATACACACACATATATAGCTGAATGTGCTGTATACACACACATATATAACTGTAGCTGACTGTGCTGTATACATACATATATATAGCTGACTGTGCTGTATATACATATATATATATATAACTGTAGCTTACTGTGCTGTATACATACATATATATAGCTGAATGTGCTGTATATACAGATATATATATATAACTGTAGCTGACTGTGCTGTATACATACATATATATAGCTGAATGTGCTGTATATACAGATATATATATAACTGTAGCTGACTGTGCTGTATACATACATATATATAGCTGACTGTGCTGTATATACAGATATATATATATAACTGTAGCTTACTGTGCTGTATACATACATATATATAGCTGAATGTGCTGTATATACAGATATATATATATATATATATATATAACTGTAGCTGACTGTGCTGTATACATACATATATATAGCTGAATGTGCTGTATATACAGATATATATATAACTGTAGCTGACTGTGCTGTATACATACATATATATAGCTGAATGTGCTGTATATACAGATATATATATATAACTGTAGCTGACTGTGCTGTATACATACATATATATAGCTGACTGTGCTGTATATACAGATATATATATATAACTGTAGCTTACTGTGCTGTATACATACATATATATAGCTGAATGTGCTGTATATACAGATATATATATATATATATATATATATATATATATATATAACTGTAGCTGACTGTGCTGTATACATACATATATATAGCTGAATGTGCTGTATATACAGATATATATATATAACTGTAGCTGACTGTGCTGTATATACAGATATATATATATATATATATATATATATATATATAACTGTAGCTGACTGTGCTGTATACGTACATATATATAGCTGACTGTGCTGTATATACAGATATATATATATATATAACTGTAGCTGACTGTGCTGTATACGTACATATATATAGCTGACTGTGCTGTATACACACAGTTCCCAAGTGACAGACAGCACACACCTGATGCTCGCGGTAGAGGGCCACTGCAAACACCTCTCTGCAATATGTAATCAACTGATTTCCACAGCACCAAAAAGATAGGAAAATAGTTGAACAAACTTAGCTTTTATTGATCCATGTCAGCTTATACAAAGCACTTGGCACACAGCAGCAAAAAGCGACGTTTCGGGCTGTTAACAGTAGCATGAGTAAGGGTTAACAGCCCGAAACATCGCTTTTTGCTGCTGTGTGCCAAGTGCTTTGTATAAGCTGACATGGATCAATAAAAGCTAAGTTTGTTCAACTATTTTCCTATCTTTTTGGTACTGTGGAAATCAGTTGATTACATAGTGCTGTATACACACATATATATATAGCTGACTGTGCTGTGTACACATATATATATAGCTGACTTTGCTGTATACATACATATATATAGCTGACTGTGCTGTATATACACATATATATATAACTGTAGCTGACTGTGCTGTATACATACATATATATAGCTGACTGTGCTGTGTACACACATATATATAGCTGACTGTGCTGTGTACACACACACATATATATATATATATATATATATATATATATATATATATATATATATATATATATATAGCTGACTTTGCTGTATACACACATATATAGCTGACTGTTCTGTATATACACACATACACACACACACACACACACACATATATATATATATATATATATATGTGTGTGTGTATGTGTGTGTATAATAACATATAAAAACATATTTATTGTATTATGGCCACATACATTTTGCAGTTAAAAAGCAGCAATGTGAATATCATTCACTCTCACATTACTAAGAAAACCAGCCAGACTTGTTTATCTTTGTAAAAAATAATATCATCAGCAGAGTTATGATATCTAAGTGAGATAAAATTTGTCTTGAAAAAGGTCCTTGTATGGACCGAAAAATTGACCTGAAACAAGAAAATAAAGTGACAGTAATTTTGAGCAAATTCAAGTCCTGAGAGTGCCTCTTAATTTTTGGAAAATATTATGCAACTTATATAGAGAGTACCCTGGCAACTCCTATAACAGAGAGTTATTGGATCAACCTTTTTTGTGTATATAACTATCTGTATCTGTATATATAACTATTTGTATCTAAAATACAAACAACGCATTACATTGTTGTACACAAAAATGTATACATATTTTATACAAAAACACCAAACCATCGGCTAGATCACGAGTTTGGCGTTAGCCTTAAAAAGCAGCATTGAGAGGTCCCAACGCTGCTTTTTAATGCCCGCTGGTATTACGAGTCAGGCAGAAAAGGGTCTACCGCTCACTTTTCTTCCGCGACTCGAGGCTACCGCGAATCCCCTTATATCAATTGCGTATCCTATCTTTTTAATGGGACTTGCCTAACGCCGGTATTACGAGTCTTGCAAGAAGTGAGCAGTAGACCCTCTCCTGTCAAGACTTCTACCGCATATAAAAGTCAGTAGTTAAGAGTTTTATGGGCTAACGCCGTAACATAAAGCTCTTAACTAAAGTGCTACAAAGTACACTAACACCCATAAACTACCTATTAACCCCTAAACCGAGGCACCCCCACATCGCAAACACTATAATACATATTTTTAACCCCTAATCTGCCGACTGGACATCGCCGCCACCTACAATATACCTATAAACCCCTAATCTGCTGCCCCTAACATCTCCGCCACCTACATTATACATATGAACCCTAAGCAGAAAGATATAGAACAAAAAGAGGCACTTGTGTGTACCAGTAGATACAGATGAATAAAATGCAAATCATCCCCAAAGGGGTACTCACATTTAGTAGGAGCACTCAGACAGTGCTATTAGGCACGGACTGGGTACTCAACAGCAACCCAGCTTGCTGTTACTTCCAGCGTGTCACCAGGAACACCTTGAGCTCTCCTTTCTCAGACAGGATGAACCACTGCCAGGCAGAGCAGCTTCATGGAACAGGCAAGTGCAGATGGAGCTAGCAGAAACTCCCACACCAACTCCAGGCAGGAACACTACCAATGCAGTGGTAAGGTGAGAAATTATGTGGTAGGTAGAAATAATCAGTGTCCATTCCAGTAACAATAAAAATGAATTTATTAAAAGATTAAAAAAGTTAAAAACAGGAACAGAAGGATGGGGTATATTGAAGTACCCTCCTATGTAACATGTGATGCGTTTCTCAGCTGTAGTGCTGTTTCATCAGGCATATAATCACGAGTTTGGCGTTAGCCTTTAAAAGCAGTGTTGAAGTTCAATCCGATTGGCTGATTGGATCAGCCAATAGAATGCAAGGTCAAATCTATTGGCTGATCCAATCAGCCAATCGGATTGAACTTCAATCTGATTGGCTGATTAAATCAACCAATCAGATTTTTCCTACCTTAATTCCGATTGGCTGATAGAATCCTATCAGCCATTCGGAATTCGAGGTACGCCATCTTGGATGATGTCATTTAAAGGAACCGTCATTTGTCGTTAGTCGTCGTGCTGGAAGGATGCTCTGCGCCGGATGTCTTCAAGATGGAGTCGCTCCTCGTCGGATGGATGAAGATAGAAGATGCCACTTGGATGAAGCCTTCTCCCGGTCCAGATGTCCTCTTCTGGCCGGATAGGATGAAGACTTCTGCCGGTCTGGATGTCCTCTTCTGCCCCATCGGATGAAGACTTCTGGCCGGATCAGATGACCACTTGTGCCCGGCTGGGTGAAGACGGCTCAAGGTAGGGTGATCTTGAATGGGGTAGTGTTAGGTTTTTTAAGGGGGTATTGGGTGGGTTTTAGAGTAGGGGTGTGTGGGTGGTGAGTTGTAATGTTGGGGGGGATTGTATTCTTTTTTTAAAAGTAAAAGAGCTGATTACTTTGGGGCAATGCCCCGCAAAAGGCCCTTTTAAGGGCTATTTGTAATTTAGTATAGGGTAGGGCATTTTATTATTTTGGGGGGCTTTTTTATTTTATTAGGGGGCTTAGATTAGGTGTAATTAGTTTAAACTTCTTGTAATTTTTTTTTCTGTAATTTAGTGTTTGTTTTTTTCGTAATTTAGTTTATTGAATGTAATTGTAATTAATTGTAGGTAGTTTAGGTAATTAGTTTAATTATAGTGTAGTGTTAGGTGTAATTGTAACTTAGGTTAGGATTTATTTTACAGGTACTTTTGTATTTATTTTAGCTAGGTAGTTGTTAAATAGTTAATAACTATTTAATAACTATTGTACCTAGTTAAAATAAATACAAAGTTGCCTGTAAAATAAATATAAATCATAAGCTAGCTACAATGTAACTATTAGTTATATTGTAGCTATCTTATGGTTTATTTTATAGGTAAGTATTTAGTTTTAAATAGGAATAATTTATTTAATTGTAGTTATTTTATTTAGATGTAGTTAAATTATATTTAAATTAGGGGGGAGTTAGGGTTAGACTTAGGGGTTAATAACTTTATTATAGTGGCGGCGACGTTGCCGGTGGCAGATTAGGGGTTAATTAATTTAATATAGTTGCGGTGACATGGGGGGGGGCAGATTAGGGGTTAATAACTATAATGTAGGTGTCGGCGATGTTGGGGGCAGCAGATTAGGGGTTAATAGTATAATGCAGGTGGCGAGGATGTCGGGGGCAGCAGATTAGGGGTTAATAAGTGTAAGATTAGGGGTGTTTAGACTCGGGGTTCATGTTAGGGTGTTAGGTGCAGACATAAAATTAATTTCCCCAATGGGGCTGCGTTAGGAGCTGAACGCTGCTTTTTTTGCAGGTGTTAGGTTTTTTTTCAGCCAGCTCAGCCCCATTGTTTCCTATGGGGAAATTGTGCACGAGCACGTTTAGCCAGCTTACCACTACCGTAAGCAATGCTGGTATTGAGGTGAAATGTGGAGCTAAATTCTGCTCAACGTTCATCTTTTTGCGGCTAACGCCAGGTTTAAAAAAACCTGTAATACCAGCGTTGGCTTAAGGGAGCAGTGGAAAAAAAAGGAGCGTTAGCACCGCACAGCCTTACCGACAAAACTCGTGATCTAGCCGCATGTTTGAGAATCTAAACATATTATAATCACCTGCTAAACTCATCACCTAAGTGAATCCTACCTTATCCTCTAAAGTTAATACATAAGAGGAATGTATAAAACCCTTTTAACATACAGGGAGTGCAGAATTATTAGGCAAATGAGTATTTTGACCACATCATCCTCTTTATGCATGTTGTCTTACTCCAAGCTGTATAGGCTGGAAAGCCTACTACCAATTAAGCATATTAGGTGATGTGCATCTCTGTAATGAGAAGGGGTGTGGTCTAATGACATCAACACCCTATATCAGGTGTGCATAATTATTAGGCAACTTCCTTTCCTTTGGCAAAATGGGTCAAAAGAAGGACTTGGCAGGCTCAGAAAAGTCAAAAATAGTGAGATATCTTGTAGAGGTATGCAGCACTCTTAAAATTGCAAAGCTTCTGAAGCGTGATCATCGAACAATCAAGCGTTTCATTCAAAATAGTCAACAGGGTCGCAAGAAGCGTGTGGAAAAACCAAGGCGCAAAATAACTGCCCATGAACTGAGAAAAGTCAAGCGTGCAGCTGCCAAGATGCCACTTGCCACCAGTTTGGCCATATTTCAGACCTGCAACATCACTGGAGTGCCCAAAACAACAAGGTGTGCAATACTCAGAGACATGGCCAAGGTAAGAAAGGCTGAAAGATGACCACCACTGAACAAGACACACAAGCTGAAACGTCAAGACTGGGCCAAGAAATATCTCAAGACTGATTTTTCTAAGGTTTTATGGACTGATGAAATGAGAGTGAGTCTTGATGGGCCAGATGGATGGGCCCGTGGCTGGATTGGTAAAGGGCAGAGAGCTCCAGTCCGACTCAGACGCCAGCAAGGTGGAGGTGGAGTACTGGTTTGGGCTGGTATCATCAAAGATGAGCTTGTGGGGCCTTTTCGGGTTGAGGATGGAGTCAAGCTCAACTCCCAGGCCTACTGCCAGTTTCTGGAAGACACCTTCTTCAAGCAGTGGTACAGGAAGAAGTCTGCATCCTTCAAGAAAAACATGATTTTCATGCAGGACAATGCTCCATCACACGCGTCCAAGTACTCCACAGCGTGGCTGGCAAGAAAGGGTATAAAAGAAGAAAATCTAATGACATGGCCTCCTTGTTAACCTGATCTGAACCCCATTGAGAACCTGTGGTCCATCATCAAATGTGAGATTTACAAGGAGGGAAAACAGTACACCTCTCTGAACAGTGTCTGGGAGGCTGTGGTTGCTGCTGCACGCAATGTTGATGGTGAACAGATCAAAACACTGACAGAATCCATGGATGGCAGGCTTTTGAGTGTCCTTGCAAAGAAAGGTGGCTATATTGGTCACTGATTTGTTTTTGTTTTGTTTTTGAATGTCAGAAATGTATATTTGTGAATGTTGAGATGTTATATTGGTTTCACTGGTAAAAATAAATAATTGAAATGGGTATATATTTGTTTTTTGTTAAGTTGCCTAATAATTATGAACAGTAATAGTCACCTGCACACACAGATATTCCCCTAAAATAGCTAGAACTAAAAACAAACTAAAAACTACTTCCAAAACTATTCAGCTTTGATATTAATGAGTTTTTTGGGTTCATTGAGAACATGGTTGTTGTTCAATAATAAAATTAATCCTCAAAAATACAACTTGCCTAATAATTCTGCACTCCCTGTATTTGTGAAATAC
Organism: Bombina bombina; assembly: GCF_027579735.1. Classification (NCBI taxonomy): domain Eukaryota; kingdom Metazoa; phylum Chordata; class Amphibia; order Anura; family Bombinatoridae; genus Bombina; species Bombina bombina. Next base: position 582,792,850 of record NC_069504.1, read on the forward strand.
GCACTTGCGTTGCTACTAATACCTAATTTGGTATTTATCCAATCATTGGCACAACGTCTCAAATATATGTACCTACTATATACAGCATACAATTATCAACTAGTTATTAAGTATTTTTGCATGGATATAAACATACCTTCAGATTCTGTGATCAAGAGCTCAGCGTAGCAAACGCCATTGTGGAGCTCCTTGTTTGTGTGCTATATGAAACGATCCTTTAAATTGACCGATCAGTGCCAATTGGACATGATGTTATATGACACATCTAGGAGGAGGGATTACATGACATATCACAACCTCCATGTTCCACTGTATCTGTCAGTGTTAACACTCTATGATTTATACAGAGGAAGTATCAGTTTGAAACAAAATGGTTACTTGGGCAGAAAGTATTTAGGTATCACAATATTAACTGTTAGGTATTTTATACATATGTTATTATTTATGATTATTTCAGAGTTGCCACTAGACAAATTTATGGCATACTGTGCTAAGCATAGTGGAAAATGTTATGTACAACACATGGTTAATATGCAAATGGTAATCAGATGTTACTCATAGCTATCAAAGTCACATTAGTAAAGGACATTAGGTATACAGTCATATTCATAAGCCAATTATACGGAAACAATAAATTCATATAGTTGTTATGTTAACCTTTAGTAAAATAACGAATAGTCAATGTTTGTATTTAGTCCCCTTGGTGCAAGTGTACCCAATCTATGTATCCATTGTGTCTCTATTTTAAGTAATTCATCATGTCTGTTGCCCCCTCTCTTAAGTGGGGGTATTCTATCTATCAACCTAGCTCGCAACATGGCTACCGTGTGTCCCATTTCCATGAAGTGCCTGGCTACCGGTTGATCACTTTTTCTATCTTTTATAGCTGATCTAATAGCATTGTTATGATTAGCTAGTCTTTCTTTGAAAGGGGTACACGCTTTACCAATGTAGAATTTTTCACATGGACATGCAAGGAAGTAGACTACATAGTCAGAGGTGCAGGTAAGTCTGTGTCTGATGTTATATATATTTTTTTTTTAAGGGGTGATTAAATGTGGCTTCTAAATATAAGGTGTAGCATGTAACACAATCCCCATATTTGTAACAACCTGGCTTACCCTTCGGTAGCCAGGTTTTTTGTTCCAGACTAATGTCATGTTTAACTAATATGGTTCTTAAGCTTTGCCCTTTTCTATAGACCATTCTAAGAGGTTTCATACCTACAAAAGGCAGTATGGGATCTTCAGCTATAAGGGGCCAGTTCTTTGTCATCACCTTTCTGATTGTATTACTAGCTGGAGTATATATAATGATACAATTTAGATTGGAAGTGGCCTCCTTAATAGTTTCTGTTTTATAAATTAGTGTTTCCTGATCCAAATTTACAATCTCGTCCCAGATTTGATAAATTTCTTTGCCCGGTATTCCCTATCCATAAATCTTTTTCTCATCATAAGATACTGCGAATGTTTGTTAGAATGTTCTGTGTTGTTGCGTATGACCCTAAGTAATTGGGATTTCAAGATACCCCTTTTTAATTGGGGAGGATGGTAGGTTTGATATTGCAACAGAGTATTTCTGTCTGTGGATTTAGAATAGAGTTTTGTACAAAGTATGCTATGGGTACCATTGCTCTGTTTATATATACACAGATCTAAAAAGTGAAGTTCAGTATCACCCCAATCCATTTGAAACTGTACATTTGATTGATTAAGGTTAAGTTGAGTATACCATTGTCGGAGTTCTGTCTCATTGTCACCCCATACCAAAAATACATCATCAATATATCTGCAATACAATAGTATGTTGGGATTTGATTGGTTATACACATATTTATTTTTGTACCAGGCCATAAATAGATTGGCATATGAGGAAGCCATGGGGTAACCCATCTCCATACCCACTAATTGTAGAAAGAATGTTTCTTCAAATTTGAAGTAATTATGTGTAAGACACATCAGTAAAGGATCAAGTATAAATTCGTTATGGGGTGCCTAGATAGTCAGGATCAGATTTTAAACTTTAACTGCTTCTATCCCCAAATTATGGGGAATGATAGTATATACAGTGGGGCAAAAAAGTATTTAGTCAGCCACCAATTGTGCAAGTTCTCCCACTTAAGAAGATGAGAGAGGCCTGTAATTTTCATCATAGGTATACCTCAACTATGAGAGACAAAATGTGGAAACAAATCCAGACAATCACATTGTCTGATTTGGAAAGAATTTATTTGCAAATTATGGTGGAAAATAAGTACTTGGTCGATATCAAAAGTTCATCTTAATACTTTGTTATATATCCTTTGTTGGCAATGACAGAGGTCAAACGTTTTCTGTAAGTCTTCACAAGGTTGTCACACACTGTTGCTGGTATGTTGGCCCATTCCTGCATGCAGATTTCCTCTAGAGCAGTGATGTTTTGGGGCTGACGCTGGGCAACACAGACTTTCAACTCCCCCCAAAGGTTTTCTATGGGGTTGAGATCTGGAGACTGGCTAGGCCACTCCAGGGCCTTTTAAAAGCTTCTTACTAAGCCACTCCTTCGTTGCCCGGTGGTGTGTTTGGGATCATTGTCATGCTGAAAGACCCAGTCACGTTTCATCTTCAATGCCCTTGCTGATGGAAGGAGGTTTGCACTCAAAATCTCACAATACATGGCCCAATTCATTCTTTCATGTACATGGTTCAGTCATCCTGTTCCCTTTGCATAGAAACAGCCCCAAAGCATGATGTTGCTACCCCCATGCTTCACAGTAGGTATGGTGTCCTATGGTTGCAACTCAGCATTCTCTCTCCTCCAAATACGACGAGTTGTGTTTCTACCAAACAGTTCTACTTTGGTTTCATCTGACCATATGACATTCTCCCAATCCACTTCTGGATCATCCAAATGCTCTCTAGCATACTTCAGACGGGCCCGGACATGTACTGGCTTAAGCAGGGGGACACGTCTGGCACTGCAGGATCTGAGTCCCTGGTGGCGTAGTGTGTTACTGATGGTCATTCACTAGGTCCCCCGTGTGGTTCTGGGATGTTTGCTCACCGTTCTTGTGATCATTTTGACCTCACGGTGTGAGTTCTTGCATGGAGCCCCAGATCGAGGGAGATTATCAGTGGTCTTGTATGTCTTCCATTTTCTAATTATTGCTCCCACAGTTGATTTATTCACACCAAGCTTCTTGTCTGTTGCAGATTCAGTCTTCCCAGCCTAGTGCAGGTCTACAATTTTGTTTCTGGTGACCTTTGACAGCTCTTTGGTTTTCACCATAGTGGAGTTTGGAGTGTGACTGTTTGAGGTTGTGGACAGGTGTCTTTTATACTGATAACAAGTTCAAACAGGTGCCATTAATACAGGTAATGAGTGGAGGACAGAGGAGCCTCTTAAAGAAGAAGATACAGGTCTGTGAGAGCCAGAAATCTGTAGGTGACCAAATACTTTTTTTCCTCCATAATTTGCAAATAAATTCTTTCCAAATCAGACAATGTGATTGTCTGGATTTGTTTCCAAATTTTGTCTCTCATAGTTGAGGTATACCTATGATGAAAATTACAGGCCTCTCTCATCTTCTTAAGTGGGAGAACTTGCACAATTGGTGGCTGACTAAATACTTTTTTGCCCCACTGTAAGCTTGTTACATCAAGGCTGACTAGGAGTACATGTTCTGGGAATATAGTTTCCTTAAGTAATTTAATAAGATTTATGGAGTCCAATAGATAAGATTTTTTTTAACAGTGTCCTGTAAGTGAAAATGTATGAATTGGGCTACACTTTGTTACAATGACCTTTATGAATTTTTTAAACTGTGTTTATGGTGGGATATTTAGGATATTCATTAATTTTAAAGTTGTGTCAAGTGTGGATTTGTACTCTCTAGTAGGATTTCTTATCAATTTATGATATGTTATAGTGTAATTTAGTTGTCCAAGAAGTTAAGCCCGATAGTACTCCCAGTCTAATGTCACTATTGATTCACCCTTATCCACAGGGAAAATTACTAAAGAGGTGTCTTGTTTGAGTTCTTGAAGTGCTTGCCATTCTTGGCTATTCATATTAGATTTGTAATTCTCACGTACTGTGTGTTGGTTTAGGGTGGCTCTGGTGCAAATGGACATGTAAGTTTTAATAGTGGGATGTGTGGTATTTGCCTCAAATTTGGATTTTGTCCTAAATTTACTATGTGTAGATGATGTTGGGGTATTCTTAAAATAATCATTTTTTTTATTTAAGTTGTCACTAAAACCAATTCAAATCAACCTGATGTGAGAATTCATCATGTCTAGGGGTGGGGACATAGCCAAGACCTTTGTTCTATAGTTTTTCTTGTTGTTCACTTAAAGTTTTGCTACTAAGGTTTACTATGACATTTTCCCTAGTTTGTTGAATTAATTTTTCACGGTATCCCCCTCTTTGGATGTGGTTTCTGTGTCTTTTTTGTTGTTGTTACATCCTTTTTTGCAAACCTTGGTGGTCTGCTTTGTGATCTTGTCTGTACCCTTTGTGTATCCTTTGGTACTACTACTATGTTGTGCATTATCAGGTTCACTAGATTCACCACTGGTATCGATTGTGAGGATATTTCTCTGGGTTTGCCTATCTCTGAATCTCCTTCTATACCCTATAGTTCTACCACTAATCCAAGGGTATAATTTTGTATCCATACAGTCAGTTTCTACTGTGTGGAGTTTCTTATTTTTAAAGTTAAAGGGACACTGAACCCAAAATTTTCTTTTGCGATTCAGATAGAGCATGAATTTTTAAGCAACTTTCTAATTTACTCCTATTATCAAATTTTCTTTATTCTCTTAGGCCTAGATTTAGAGTTTGGCGGTAGCCGTGAAAACCAGCGTTAGAGGCTCCTAACGCTGGTTTTAGGCTACCGCCGGTATTTGGAGTCACTCAAAATAGGGTCTAACGCTCACTTTCCAGCCGCGACTTTTCCATACCGCAGATCCCCTTACGTAAATTGCGTATCCTATCTTTTCAATGGGATTTTTATAACTCCGGTATTTAGAGTTGTGTCTGAAGTGAGCGTTAGACATCTAACGACAAAACTCCAGCCGCAGGAAAAAAGTCAGTAGTTAAGAGCTTTCTGGGCTAACGCCGGTTTATAAAGCTCTTAACTACTGTGCTCTAAAGTACACTAACACCCATAAACTACCTATGTACCCCTAAACCGAGGTCCCCCCACATCGCCGACACTCAATTTTTTTTTTAACCCCTAATCTGCCGACCGCCACCTACGTTACACTTATGTACTCCTAATCTGCTGCCCCTAACACCGCCGACCCCTATATTATATTTATTAACCCCTAATCTGCCCCCCTCAACGTCGCCTCCACCTGCCTACACTTATTAACCCCTAATCTGCCGACCGCAAAGCGCCGCCACCTACGTTATCCTTATGTACCCCTAATCTGCTGCCCCTAACACCGCCGACCCCTATATTATATTTATTAACCCCTAATCTTCCCCCCACAACGTCGCCTCCACCTGCCTACACTTATTAACCCCTAATCTGCCGACCGGACCTGAGTGCTACTATAATAAAGTTATTAACCCCTAATCCACCTCACTAACCCTATCATAAATAGTATTAACCCCTAATCTGCCCTCCCTAACATCGCCGACACCTAACTTCAATTATTAACCCCTAATCTGCCGACCGAATCTCGCCGCTATTCTAATAAATGTATTAACCCCTAAAGCTAAGTCTAACCCTAATACTAACACCCCCCTAAGTTAAATATAATTTAAATCTAACGAAATTAATTAACTTTTATTAAATAAATTATTCCTATTTAAAGCTAAATACTTACCTGTAAAATAAATCCTAATATAGCTACAATATAAATTATAATTATATTATAGCTATTTTAGGATTTATATTTATTTTACAGGTAACTTTGTATTTATTTTAACCAGGTACAATAGCTATTAAATAGTTAAGAACTATTAAATAGCTAAAATAGTTAAAATAATTACAAATTTACCTGTAAAAGAAATCCTAACCTAAGTTACAAATAAACCTAACACTAGACTATCAATAAATTAATTAAATAAACTACCTACAATTACCTACAATTAACCTAACACTACACTATCAATAAATTAATAAAATACAATTGCTACAAATAAATACAATTAAATAAACTAGCTAAAGTACAAAAAATAAAAAAGAACTAAGTTACAAAAAAATAAAAAAATATTTACAAACATAAGAAAAATATTACAACAATTTTAAACTAATTACACCTACTCGCATTCTATTGGCTGTTCCGATCAGCCAATAGAATGCAAGCTCAATCTGATTGGCTGATTGGATCAGCCAATCGGATTGAACTTGATTCTGATTGGCTGATTCCATCAGCCAATCAAAATATTCCTACCTTAATTCCGATTGGCTGATAGAATCCTATCAGCCAATCAGAATTCGAGGGACACCATCTTGGATGACGTCATTTAAAGGAACCGTCATTCGTCGTTCAGTCGTCGGCCAGGATGGATGTTCCGCGGTGGAGGTCTTCAGGATGCTGCCGCTTCGCTCCGGATGGATGCGGCTTGGATGAAGACTTCAATCGGATGGAAGACCTCTTCTGGCCCGCTTGGATGAAGACTTCAGCCGGATCATGGACCTCTTCAGCCCCCCGCTTGGGCTTGGATCAGGACATCGGAGGAGCTCTTCTGGACCGATCGGTGAACCTGGTATGGTGAAGACAAGGTAGGATGATCTTCAGGGGCTTAGTGTTAGGTTTATTTATGGGGGGTTTGGGTTAGATTAGGGGTATGTGGGTGGTGGGTTGTAATGTTGGGGGGGGGGGGGTATTGTATGTTTTTTTTTACAGGCAAAAGAGCTGTATTTCTTGGGGCATGCCCCGCAAAGGGCCCTGTTCAGGGCTGGTAAGGTAAAAGAGCTTTGAACTTTAGTAATTTAGAATAGGGTAGGGCATTTTTTTATTTTGGGGGGCTTTGTTATTTTATTAGGGGGCTTAGAGTAGGTGTAATTAGTTTAAAATTGTTGTAATATTTTTCTTATGTTTGTAAATATTTTTTTATTTTTTGTAACTTAGTTCTTTTTTATTTTTTGTACTTTAGCTAGTTTATTTAATTGTATTTATTTGTAGCAATTGTATTTTATTAATTTATTGATAGTGTAGTGTTAGGTTAATTGTAGGTAATTGTAGGTAGTTTATTTAATTAATTTATTGATAGTCTAGTGTTAGGTTTATTTGTAACTTAGGTTAGGATTTCTTTTACAGGTAAATTTGTAATTATTTTAACTATTTTAGCTATTAAATAGTGTTTAACTATTTAATAGCTATTGTACCTGGTTAAAATAAATACAAAGTTACCTGTAAAATAAATATAAATCCTAAAATAGTTATAATATAATTATAATTTATATTGTAGCTATATTAGGATTTATTTTACAGGTAAGTATTTAGCTTTAAATAGGAATAATTTATTTAATAAGAGTTAATTAATTTCGTTAGATTTATATTATATTTAACTTAGGGGGGTGTTAGTATTAGGGTTAGACTTAGCTTTAGGGGTTAATACATTTATTAGAATAGCTGCGAGATTCGGTCGGCAGATTAGGGGTTAATAATTGAAGTTAGGTGTCGGCGATGTTAGGGAGGGCAGATTAGGGGTTAATACTATTTATGATAGGGTTAGTGAGGCGGATTAGGGGTTAATAACTTTATTATAGTAGCGCTCAGATCCGGTCGGCAGATTAGGGGTTAATAAGTGTAGGCAGGTGGAGGCGACGTTGTGGGGGGCAGATTAGGGGTTAATAAATATAATATAGGGGTCGGCGATGTTAGGGCAGCAGATTAGGGGTACATAGGGATAATGTAAGTAGCGGCGGTTTACGGAGCGGCAGATTAGGGGTTAATAATAATATGCAGGGGGCGGCAGATTAGGGGTTAATAAGTGTAAGGTTAGGGGTGTTTAGACTCGGGGTACATGTTAGAGTGTTAAGTGCAGACGTAGGAAGGGTTACCGCATAGCAAACAATGGGGCTGCGTTAGGAGCTGAACGCGGCTTTTTTGCAGGTGTTAGGATTTTTTTCAGCTCAAACAGCCCCATTGTTTCCTATGGGGGAATCGTGCACGAGCACGTTTTTGAGGCTGGCCGCGTCCGTAAGCAACTCTGGTATCGAGAGTTGAAGCTGCGTTAAAAATGCTCTACGCTCCTTTTTTGGAGCCTAACGCAGCCTTTATGTGGACTCTCGATACCAGAGTTATTTTTATGGTGCGGCCAGAAAAAAGCCGGCGTTAGTTTTTCAGGTCGTTACCGACAAAACTCCAAATCTAGGCCTTAGTATCTTTATTTGAAATGCAAGAATCTAAGTTTAGATGCCGGCCCATTTTGGTGAACAACCTGGGTTGTCCTTGCTGATTGGTGGAAAAAATCCATCCACCAATCAAAAAGTGCTGTCCAGAGTTCTTAACCCAAAAAAGCTTAGATGGCTTTTATTTCAAATAAAGATAGCAAGAGAATGAAGAAAAATTGATAATAGGAGTAAATTAGAAAATTTCTTAAAATTGCATGCTCTATCTGAATCACAAAAGAAAACAATTTGGTTCAGTGTCCCTTTAACTTAACATATTCCTGTCTGTATTTATCCAATTGGGTTTTTAATTTTGTTATCCAATCCTCATTACTAGCTTCCCTAAGACAATATTTGTTTTCACTTTCAATAGAATCAGTTTATGTTGTGGTGTTTTTCTTTAAACGAGTAACCTCCTCAATAACTAATAAAATCCAATCTAGTGAGCCTTTATTAACTATTCCACACAATTTTTTGCAAAATTAATTATTGTTCCTCCCTATTGTTGGAAGGTTTCTTACCCGAAACCCACGGGGAATACATTTTTTTCTTAAAATAATCAACAAGATAGTTTAAATGTAAGTTGTAATCTATTTCTTTTCAAATTCAACAATATATGGTATAAATTAAGGGGAGTCTCTCCTATAGCCTCACTACCACAGGCTTGTAGGATCCTCTCTGCGTCTTACTCTGCATAAACAAACAAATAATCATCATCATCTCTGTCCAAAGTTAAAATCCCAGAGTGTAGGTGTGCTGCTGATGTATCCATTTTGGGGTATAGTTAGAAACAAACCAATAGGTTTCTAGTGCTGTATCCCAAATACAATAAAACCACGACTTGGTGATAAACCAAATCACAATAAGCAGTCCAGGAGTTGTCAGGATTATCCAATCATATATTGAGGGTGCAATGAAGGAAATCTTTAAAACTTGAATAATTTCTAAATAGCAGCTGGGTTAAAACAATATAGAACGTGTTTTTTTCTAGATACTGAGGTCAGTGGATGAACCAATAAAAAGTCACTGGTAAAGTTAAAATGTATTTACACAAGATTTTATGGGGCCTTAATCCCATGTACTGGTCTATTGCTGAAGCTTAGTCTGATAGCGGCATGATCAGCAGGACTGGGCATTGTTTGACAGCGGAACGCAGAGTGGTAGTGAAGAGCTGGTGGTGGTGGGAATTAGTTATAAGGAGGAAACGGAATGGCAGCCAGCACAGCTTAAAACATTTACAAATAGTACTTTAAGTGGCAATACCTGTACAACACCGTAACCCACCCAATCCCTAAACACAAATCTGTAAAGACTAGTATGTTCTTTGCTGCCTAGGAAGGACTCAGCGTGCTTTCCTTCCCGGGCCTGTCACTGCTCCAGCACCATAACAGCCGCGCTCTGATCACCATCTGCTCCAAGCTGGAGCGCTCACCAGGGCCAGGGTTGCTACGTTGGTAGTCCCAGACTAAGCCGCTCTGTGCCTTTGCCTGCTCAAATTTAGATGCTCCAACCCCCGATGATGAGGTCCTGACCCCTCGGCTTGCACGCTGCATATTCTCTAAGCAGGAAGTGCTGGTGTGGGGGGCAGGAAGAGTATAGTGCAGGCAAAGCGCTCCACTAAATAATGACCTCCTAGATTTTTTTTATGGGGATTTTTTTTTTCTTTCTAAAGGCGGCAGTCTGTGGTAAAGCGCACTACTTATTTATCAAATAAACTTTAGTCTAAAGTGCTAAATATGTGACGCACATCAGTGCAAACTCTCGCCTTAAAAAAAAAAAAAAAAACATAAAAAATTGCTTTTACTCCAAAAGCACAGGCAGGTAAACGTTTAAGCTAAAAAAAATTATTGAAAAAAAATATATAAATAAAAGTAAAAAATTTGCGACCGCTGAACTTGGGTAGTTTTGGCCCTGCTCTTGGGTTTGTGTGCTGCGACCGCTTTCTTCAAATCCCACCAGAGATTTTCGATGGGGTTCAAGTCAGGTGACTGTGATGGCCACTGTAGAATCTTCTAGGACTTCTTCTGCAAGCCTTGGTGGAATTTAAGGTATGCTTGAGATCATTGTCCTGTTGGAAGGTCCAATGAGGCCAGAGCTTCAGTTTCCTCACAGACGGCATGACATTTTCTCCTAGGATTTCATAATACCTCAATGAATCCATCTTGCCTTCCACATGCTGCAGGTTGCCAGTGCCAGAGGATGCAAAGAAGCCCCAGAGCATCACTGAGCCACCACCATGCTTAACTGTAGGCAGAGTGTTCTTTTCAATGTATGTTTCATTCTTCTTCCTCCAGGCATACCGCTGATCCATTGGGCTGAAAAGTTTGAGTTTTGTTTCATCGCTCCACAGAACAGAATCCCAAAACTTATGTGGCTTATTTATATGATTTTGAGCATATTGGAGTCAACTTTTCTTGTGCTTTTGGATCAGTAGTGGTGTACATCTTGCAGTTCTTGCATGGAAACCTTCTGCGTTTAGTACGTGCCTTACTGTGCAAACGGAAACCACAGTGCCTGTTACCACCAAGTCTTGCTGCAGGTCTTCTGCAGTCACTTAAGGGTTTTTCTCAACCTGCCTTTTCAAAAATCTGGTTGCAGCCATTGATAGCTTCCTTTTTCTGGCCTGTCCAGGGAGTGTAACCACTGTTCCTTTAACTTTGAACTTGCAAACTATGCTTCCAACAGTGTCTGTAGGAACATTCAGTGTCTTCTCTATCTTTTTGCATCCTATTCCTTGTTTGTGAAGGGCGATCATCTCTTCTCTTAACTTTTTGGACCATTCTTTTAACTTAGCCATATTTTAAACATGCAGTTAAATGTGACACTCAACAAACCCCTAGCCAGATCAGGTATTTCATGTGTTCTAATGAAGCCATTAACTAGTTGCATCAGGTGTGCTTGAGACAACACCTGTTTTGCATATTTGTGCTGTTGTGAGGGATTCTAGTCCTGGGTTTACCTTCTCCCTTTTTTCCAAGTGGGATTTCATTTCAACTGACACTGTGACAAGACTTTATATATATATATATATATATATATATATATATATATATATATATATATATATATATATATATACAGTATATATATATATATATACATACATGCACACAGTTGTAATCAAAAATATTCAACCCCCATTTTTTTATTACAGGTAAAAGAGCTGATTACTTTGGGGCAATGCCCCGCAAAAGGCCCTTTTAAGTTCTATTTGTAATTTAGTATAGGGTAGGGATTTTTTTTATTTTGGGGGGCTTTTTTATTTTATTAGGGGGATTAGATTAGGTGTAATTAGTTTTAAAATTTGTAAAATAAAAAATTTCTGTAATTTAGTTTTTTTCTCCCATAATTTAGTTTATTTAATTTAATTGTAATTAATTGTAGTTAGTTTAGGGAATTAATTTAATTATAGAGTAGTGTTAGGTGTAATTGTAACTTAGGTTAGGGTTTATTTTACAGGTCAATTTGTATTTATCTTAGCTAGGTAGTTATTAAATAGTTAATAACTATTTAATAACTATTGTACCTAGTTAAAATAAATACAAAGTTGCCTGTAAAATAAAAATAAATCCTAAAATAGCTATAATGTAACTATTAGTACCTGCAAGACTTGTAATACCAGCGGGCGTTAAAAAGCAGCGTTGGGACCTCTCGACGCTGCTTTTTAAGGATAACGCAAGACTTGTGATCTAGTCGTATGTTATTCACATGTTTATATATATATATATATATATATATATATATATATATATAGATATACAGACACACATATATACTGTATACATATATATAATTTTAAATAATCCCAGCCAATGAGTCTTAGTATTGAATGTAACCTGTTACAGTCAATACTAAGACTCATTGGCTGGGATTATTTAATATTATATAATTATTGAGTTGTGGACCAGACTCCATCCCGTGCCGGAGCAATTTTGATACTGTTGGGGTGATGCTGTCACTTTGTTATTATATATATATTTGTATATATTCATATAGATACAGTTATAGATTACCGGGTTATATTTCACACACAAAAAAATACAGATATATATAGAAATCTAAGTGAAGAACATAGGTATTCAACATTTTCTTAATGCATCTTTGGCTTTAGTGCAGTTGGTCTAGTGCACTTTCAGGTTAGTGTGTGAGCGATAAATGGAAAATAATTGCCTTAGTACACCCCATAGAAGTCTATAGGAAGAGGGAATTAGCGCAGTTGCGTTACCTAAAGTCCTGAAATCGGCGTGTCTGAGTCTTACTGCAATGCAAAGATTGCAACTCCTAAGCCTTTGCAAGGGTTAACATAGGGGCCGATGATCTAAACTCCCTGCTCTGGAAAGATTTCTTAAAGAATTTCCAAAAAGGCAAATTATTTATCCAGTTATGCAGTATTTTGAGTGTGAAGAAGAGATACATTACAATATAATGCTGCACAAAGCCCCCAAAGATTTTGCATGATTTGTCCCTATGCTGGCGAGTTTTTGATCATCATTTCCACAGTCCTCTTAAATCACCAATGCAAAAATAACAGTAATGAACATTTCATAATGGTTCCTTCCAGTTGGTGTTGTACTCAGTAATTATCCCTCCTATATCTCCACATGTGAGCTTAGAGTCTCACTTATGTCACTATGGGAGATCTTTACAATAACAACCTCTAACAAATTAGTTATTTTTGTATTGGAATATACCTTTAAGGCATTGCTTATATGCATAAAAGTAGGTACATTCCTTCTATTCTGCAATTTTAACAGGACAGCTGTCAAACAGAACCCAAACTCCTAATTTAGTTCAATGTTGATCTCATTTTATATTATTTGAAGCAAAAATATTTGCAACAAGCACTAAAACTATGTAAGTTATAAATGTCAAGGAAACAAAGATTGAAAAAACTCTGATTTCTGTAGGTAAAGTCTTAACCATCTATTAATCACATGAAAGCAGATATTAAGGAATATTAATCCACACCAGCTGTTACCTCTTTTGCAGTACCATTATCACAGATTAATCTTCGGCCAGGAAGGCTGCCTTTTCCCTGCTGCCTCTAAGTACACATCAGCATTTTGCATAACATCCAGATGAAATATTTCTGAGCTACTTCAGCTTGTACTAGGAAATGGCAGGTTATACAACATTACGTCTAGAGCTTTTGTACAATTTATAGGTGAAATAGGAACCAGTAACCCATTCACTGTCACATGGGTACAATAAATGGGAACCATGCGTGTTTATATGCTAGAGAATTTCTTCATGCTCGATACTGATACCTCAATACCCGCAGCTTCAGATTTCCCAAACATTTTGAAAACCAAATAAATTTGGAAATCAAATTTAACATTTGAATGTAATGAAGACTATTTAATATTTTTTGTATAATTTTTAACAGTATCAATGTTATAAAGGTTTGACATCAACATTTATTTATTAAAAAGGTTTATTTAATGTCACAAATTGCTGAATACTTTCGTTTGCAATAATGCATTATCGTAGTAATTGTATGAGGTATCATAATATTAAAGTGACATGATGAATTAGATCCCTTTACAGTGGGTAAGTTAACTGTTAGAATATAATGTAGTTTTGTGATTTTTAATAAAGAAGGGCTAGATTACAAGTGGAGCACTAACAGTTACGCACGTGTGATAAGGGTTTTATTGTGGCTGCGCATGTCGGGTTTTTCACTCATATTACAAGTTTAAAGTAACTGTGCTCGCTTGAGCGCAGTTGAAGTAATTGCACATCGGGTTAGCGTGACGTCAGAGCTCTGGTTAACTGTTTAGCAAAACAAAAGTTGTCTCTCAAAACACATCAAAAATACCTTACAAAGTACAGTTACACTCATAATAACATCATCTAATAAAATATATTTAAAAAAAAATATTGCACATAAAAGTTATAAGGGCTCAAAGATATGAGGTCACTCTCGTGTTAGAAAAAAAAAGGCAGGCAAAGGGCTTAAATATTGGGGTAAATACATATACATCTCTAATGATGTGTGTGTGTGTGTGTGTGTATATATATATTTATTACAAAAATTGTACCAGCTAGTAATGGATATAGTGGCTATGGTCAAGGACCCACAGTACTCCAATGCTGACGTGGGTACCATGGTGCACGGAGGTTTAGAGAATAATATATATCAAAAAGAGAAAAACATGTAGTAAACCTTATCCAGCAACCCCATATTAATCCTTAATAAAAAAGATAATAAGAGCTACCAGAATCTCAGGAATGCACAAACACGGGTGCTTAATGAGAAATAATAAACATAAATTTATTAAGGTATATGTGCAATGTGCAAAAAGAAAAATAACTAACTAAGGAAAAACCATACAATTAATGGTTTAAGGTATATAGCATATGCAAATCATTCATACATACAGTATATATATGTCTTTGAAAGAATTTGAATACTTGTTTACAAAATATCCTGTTATGCCCACTTTCTATATGATTCCCAAATTACATAAAAATATTACACACCCCCCAGGTCACCAAATTGGGATAGGTGGTCTAAATGAAAAGATAGGCCACTATGTGGATATTTTTCAAAGAACCTTTCTCTTATCCCTTCCATCATATCGTCCTCCTAAGAAAACTAGATGGACTTACAGTTGATCCACAAACAATACTAGTATCTTTGGATGTTGCGGGTTTATATTTTTCTATCCTTTATTCCATAGGGTTAGAAGCATGTAAACATTTTTTTAGAAACCAGAGGTGCCAGAGGTACTCAGAACATAGTAATTTAGTTCTAAAACTTATACAATTAATTTTAGAGGATAATATCTTCCAATTTGATAAAACTCTGCACAAACAAATTTGTGGCACAGCCATGGGGACAATATGTGCCCCAAGGTATTCTTGTTTACACCTAGGAGCCTGAGAAATTTTTGAAGTCTTTGACAAATTCAACCACATTTTTTGAGTCCCATATTTCTTTATGGGTGAGATATGTGGACAACATTCTGATTCTCTGGAATGGGTCCACAGAAGCTTTGCATGAGTTTGTCAAAGGCTTAAATAAAATTGAAAAAAATATTGCCTTAACTTTAGCCTATAGAAAATTGCATTTTCTGGATATCCTAATAAAGAAGGAGGGTACAGTTTTAGCAACAGAAAATTATAGAAAAGGGACTGCAACTAACAGTTTCTTAGAAGCAAGTATCAGTCATCCCGAATCACTTAAGAGAGGAATCCCTTATGGGCAATTTTTACGCTTAAAGGGACATGAAATCCCAAAATTTTCTTTCATGATTCAGATAGAAAATATAATTTTAAACAACTTTCCAATTTACTTATAATATTTAATGTGCTTCCTTCTCTTGTTATACTTAGCTGAAAGGTTTGTCTAGGCAAGCTCAGGAGTAGCAGAGAACCTAGGTTCTAGCTGTTGATTGGTGGCTGCATATATATATTGATTTTGATTGGCTCACCCATGTGTTCAGTTAGAAACCATAAGTGCATTGCTGCTCCTTCAACATATGATACCAAGAGAATGAAACAAATTTGATAAGAAGTAAATTAGAAAAAGTTGTTTAAAATTGTATTCTCTATCTGAATCATGAAAGAAAAAAACGTGGTTTTCTTGTCCCTTTAAGGAGAAACTGCTCATCTAGGAGTTAATTCAAATTCCATGCGAAATTGATGAGTGAGAGATTTGTAAAAAGAGGATACTCTAAGAATTTGATAAAATATACTCTAAACAAAGTAAGGAAAAAGGAAAGAAATAATTTACTATATTCTCCAAAACAGTTGAAGGATGATCAGCAAAGAATTAGATTTATAACTACCTATAATTGTCAGTGGAATACCATTAGAGAGCTTCTGACAAAAAAAAAAACCCCAAAAAAACCTGGCATCTTTTGACACTAGATGAAGGGATTAAAGGGAAAGTAGGTGACACCCCCTCTTTGACCACCAGAAAGTCTCATAGTCCAGAGTAGGTTTGTTAGGTCACAGCCAGCTAGTAACTGGCTAGGTGTACACCAACAAGTTCAAGGCAGCTATCCCTGCGGACACTTTGTCTTTTGCCAATATATGAATAAAAGTAAGAAGTTCAGTACGGAACAAAGCAAGGAATTCTGGATCCGTACTTTTATTAACTGTAACACTTTAGGAGTAGTTTATCTTCTTCAATGCTCATGTCCCTGCTTCTATGTAGGGAAAACTAAAAGGTTTCTCAAGGATCGCATACCACAACACTGTGACGATATTTTATATGAGAGAGATACAAGTGTCACTAGACATTTCCAACAATTCCACAATAGTAACCCGATATCTCTAAAGTTCACAGGTATATATAAAGGGCTGGAGCATGGTAGGGGAGGAGACAATGCTTATTGAGAAAATAGTCAAAATGGGTTTTTACATTAAAAACAATCAGCTAAATTACGAGTTTTGCGTTATGTGTGAAAAAGCATTGTTATGCTTCATAATCATAACGCTGCTTTTTCCCTAATGCTGATATTACGAGTCTTGTTGGTATAGGTGTACCGCACACCTTTTTGGCCGTCACGTAACGTCAGTACCGCACTTTTTCAATGGGACCTCCATAACGCCGGTATTACGAGTTTGCCTGGGAGGCCAAAAAGTTAGCGGTACACCCTATACTGACAAGATCTGTACCACCATCTAAAGTCAGTAGTTATGAGTTTTACGCTACAAATCTGTAGCATAAAACTTATAACTTAAGTGTTAAAAGTACATTAACACCCATAAACTACCTATTAACTCCTAAACCGAGGCCCTCCCGCATCGCAAAAACTAAAATAAAATTATTAACCTCTAATCTGCCGCTCCGGACATCGCCGCCACTAAATAAAATTATTAACCCCTATTCCGCAGCTCCCCGACATCGTCGCCACTATAATAAACCTATTAACCCCAAAATCGCCACCCTCACTCATCGCATACACTATTTAAAGATTATTAACCCCTAATCTGCCATCCGTCCACACCGCCGCTATAATAAACCTATTAACCACTAAATCGTAAGCCCCCCACAACGAAATATGCTAAAATAAATTATTAACCCCTAAACCTCTGACCTCCCACATCACTAACTCTACATAAATATATTAACCCCTAATCCTAACCCTAACGTAACCCTAACCCTAAATCTAACCCTAACCCTAACCCTAACATCCCCTAATTTAAATATAATTAAAATAAAGCTAACTAAACCTTACAATTATTACCTAAATAATTCCTATTTAAAACTAAATACATGCTTACATGTAAAATAAAACCTAAGCTAGCTATACTATAACTAATCGGGTTGATTGACACCTCCCTGCTGGCGGCCGATTGGCTGCAAATCTGCAGGGGGTGGCGTTGCACCAGCAGCTTACAAGAACTGCTGGTGCAATGCTGAATATGGAGAGCGGATTGCTCTCCGCATTCAGCAAGGTTTGGCAGACCTGATCCGCACTGTCCGATAAGGTCCGCCAGACCTTTGATAAATATCCCCCATTGTGCTATCCACTCTGTCCCAGTAGGGGGTTCCTCATGTATTGCACCCTAGTATTCAGCAATTATTCTGTATCTAAATTCTACATTTTTCTTTCATGATTCAGATAGAGCATGCAATTTTAATCAACTTTCCATTTAACTTCTATTATCTAATTTGCTTTGTACCTAGGTAGACTCAGGTGCAGCAATGCATTACTCTGAGCTGGCTGCATATATATGCCTCATTTCTTTGGCTCACTTGATATGTTCAGCTAGCTCCCAGTAGTGCATTGCTGCAGCTTCAAAAAAGGATATATAGAGAACCAAGTACATTTGATAATAGAAGTAATAGGGAAATATGTTTAAAATGGTATGTTCTATCTGATCCATAAAAGAAAATATTGAGTTTCGTGTCACTTTAAAATAAACTCAGGGTAAATCTTTTGTTAGTAAGAACAGAATCCCTTGAATTTTGTGCTTCTAAGGTTAAATATCGGTTACAAATACAGGCATACCTTACTTTTTTTTTTATTGCGCTTCGCAGATATTGCTCTTTTTACAAATTGAAGGTTTGCGGCAACCCTGTGTGGAGCAAGTCTATCAGCGCCATTTTCCAACATATATACAGATGATGACACATGAATGCACATATATACACACCTATATATACACACATATAAACACATAAATACACACACTCAACCAGCAAAAAAAGATTATGGGCCAATGTATCAAGCAGCGTGCAGACAAGTTTCTCAACTTGAGAATTTGCCTGGCCCGTATGCATCATTACACACTTTGATGAGTGGGTAATGCCAACCTTACCAATCGCATGAGAGAAGGATCTGTCAATCACCCCGAACGAGTAAGTTTGGGTTATTTCTCTTCACCACCTCAGAGATGGCGAAGAGTGCAACAAGTAGTGGTCTAATGACCGCTGCTTCTTAAATTTGTGGGACGCAGGCTCGCTTGTGCGAATCTGCCCTGCCAGGGCTCCGGAGCAGCTTAATCTGCTTCATTCATGGAGCCCTATGACTCACTGAAGGCTCAGATGATGATTAACATTATTTAGCAATAAATTATTTTTTAATTAAGATTTGTACATACGTTGTTTTTTTTAGACATAAAAATGCTATTGCACACTTAATAGACTACAGTATAGTGTAAACATAACTTTTATATGCACTGGGAGTGAGTGTGAAAGTTTATTCTTATATTTGCTTTATTGCGGTGGTCTGGAACCAAACCAACAATATCTCTGAGGTACGCCTGTAACTTAATTTTTATGTAAATTCTAGATTATTTTTTTTTAGTTAAGTTCTAGCGGGTCAATTTATTAATGTGCGAGCGAACATGATACGATGTAGCATATCATGTCCGCTGCACATTGATAAATGTCGCTGTCGGCATTTATCATTACACCATCAATTCTTGTGAACGGCTGGTGCAATACCGCCCCCTGCAGATTCGCAGCCCATTGGCCGCTAGCAGGGGGTGTCAATCAACCCGATCATATTCGATCAGGTTGATTTCTGTCCGCCGCCTCAGAGCAGGCTGACAGGTTATGGAGCAGCGGTCTTTAGACACAAGGCATCAAGCTTCGTACAGAGCTTGATAAATTAATTGCTAAATGTATTTTAAGTGAGTATTGATATTGCAACACACTTCAGAATCAGAAGGCAAGTAAACAATTGTGAGCTTGATTTCAGCCCTTTTTTTTATTTTTATTGAGGTTGTATAGGATTTAACATACAAAGTCACCAATAGGCAATAACGGCATTGTAAAAGGACATACATTTTTAGTGTAAACATAGCGAAATAGCACTGCTATAATGACTCTAGGCATACAACCTGGAAAAAACAATTTGAAACAGTAAGCAAGCTGTGCTTGTAGAGTATATAGCTTAGTCTATAATTCCACTTATCTGTAAAAAGAGAAATCAATCCATAAACAGGAACTAGTAAGTGGGAATGACAGCTTAAAATAAATTGAACTCATATGTCCGTAAGAATTTGGTATGTTGTATAATAGAACCTCAGTTTTATATTATAGAGAGAATAAGGATGGTCCCCGGAATTGCAGTGTAAAACATAAAATAGTTTATCTATTTGAAGAGGATTGAGGCAAAGGGGGGTTGGCGATATGGTTTTCGGGGGAGGGGAATTCAGTGGGCGAGAGCCGCTCTAAATAAGAGAAGGGGGGGAGAAAGGGGGGGGGGGAAGGTAGAGCCAATTAGGGTGTAAGACTGATAACACTTTTGGGTCTCTAAGTTTTTGGAAATAAAACGAGTGAGGATAACTCCGATCAGTAAAATGGGGAAAGGAGGAAAGCTGAGATATATTTTACACTCTTTCATTATATATAATATACAATACAATAATAATATGCAGTGGACTAGAACCATTACCTGGAACAAAAATCAATATATGGTTAGGGAGAGGTGGGGGAGTATATGAGGAGAGTGTAAGGATGCAGAACATATCCCAGGGGTAGGCTTAATGTATACGGTAGGGCATTCTGTGAATTATACAGGGAATAATAAAGCATCCTAGTGGTGTCTGAGATACCTGAGCTAGTGAATCAATTTATGGCATCAGACGGAGATACACCAGATAGGAGGAATGCCAGGATGTAGATATTATGTATACTATTAAGGTATAAGGGAGGACCCTTCATCTCAAGTGAAACTATAATCCTGAAGGGACTCAGCAAAGAAAAGCCTCCCTGTTTTTTGTATTACATATCATAAGTTATTATTAGGGTGGATTAGTTAGTATTGATATGAATCATCACATTGGGTTCTCACCTACTGTTGTTAAGCTTAATATAAATAATACCTAGACCATAAGATGATTCTAATTGGCATGTAGCATTATCAGAAGCACTCCTCAAAATAAGTAATGGTATTTATGTAACCCTGAACTAGCACAGCATACTCTCCCAATAATGCGGGAATAAACCTTTGAGCCAGTTAAGAGCATATTAGTAATGGTTGGGTATATATACTCATTCATGAACCCGTAAATAATGACTAAGTTGGATTATTACAAGCATAGACTATGAGGAGATTAAGTGATTTGCCTAAAAAATCTGCAAAAATATAAAATATAAAAGAACAAAGGGTTTGCAAAGATACAGATACACACACACGCTCTCTTTTATGGTTGACAATTCTCCCAAGCCTGTAAGGAAATAGTACTATACTGGTATAAATGCAGACATATACACATGAAAAACCTAGTCTCTATATATCTATTTGTATGACTAAGGGAGGTTAAAGTGAGAAAAAAAAAAAAGTACACTAGAAAGACCATCATCCGGGGTAGAAACCATCTAGTAACTAATGGCTAGGGACCCCAAAGTGTATACCCTGCCTGATCAAAGTCTCCATGTTGAGAATAGGACAGTGGCCTGTTGTAGCTTGTGAGGAGGCTATCTGGGCACTGCCCAATGTTCGTGTGACATCTAGTTAGAGTCCTGAGAGATGGGATTGTTGCGTATTCCATATAAGATAAGTGTTTATTTCTCTTTGAGGGCAGCAGTTACTGTCACAGTGTACTACATGGGCTTCAGGGGGAAGAATGCTGTGGGTCGATAAGCTATGCGTTCAGTGTATCCCCATGGTAGGTCAGATGGTAGGTCAGATGCCTAGTCTATGTGGTATTAACGGGAAAAGTAGAGCCCCCTCAGCTATGAACGACCAGACTATACCGGTGTCTGTGGAAGGTACCGGTTTGTCGACCATCAGTTGCACTTTCAGCGGGGCATCTAGTTGCCGTCTAATAGGCCCTATTGCTGGAGTCCAAGGATGTGATAATCATCTCCGGGAGGTTTGCCAGTGTGGTGTGCGAAGCTATATACGTGTCTGGTGCGCCACATCTCTATGGTTCTAAGGCTTCTTTATGTACTAACCTCTGGTTCTAGGGATAGAGGAGACCATTCCAGGATGCTGTGCACATCTGTCAAAAGGGCAGATCAGGAATATTGATACTCCGCTTGAGCCCGGGAGGCGGCCGCATCACTCCCGGCGTCAGCAGATTGCTCAGCTGGGATGAGTTTGACTGTTGTAGATCGGTGAGGTTGCTGGTCGTGCTTAGGTGCGTCATATGATGGGGTGCTAAGGGACCCTTGTTGCTTCTTATTCCTGGATGAAATTTTGTCAGCTGATGAGGAGGTGGAAGATATGTCATCCGTAAGAGGTACAGTCTCATTCATAGGGAAAATGCTGCAGTTGCGTACTCTGCAGAGCGAGGCAAGGTCCTCAAACTGATAGTTTATTTTGGCTTCCAAGTCCCGTAGGAGTGATCTGACTAATATATGTAGTTCCCCCATAGCGGGGTAATGTCCCAGGGGTGATGAGCTCTGTAGGTGTTCACACTTTGAATACGTGCCTTATCTGTCCAGGTTCTGTGTACATGCAATTACGGCTCAATTATCGGGCACTAGGCAGAAGGAGAGTTCAAAGGCCCTGGTCAGTGAAGCGGTCCTCAGCTCATTAGCTCTCCTTGATCCATTATGCAGAGAAAGGGATAAGAGCTTTCCTGATGTTGTCTCTGCTCAAAAGGAACGTTAGGAAGAGTCTTAGAGATATGGGGGCCAATTCCCGCCATTAGGCCTCTTCATGCTGGAGCGCTATTCCATTGAAACAGCCCTAAAGACGTGTCTAAATGTGCCTTCTTTGACAGTATTACTAAGGACACTTGTCCACAAAGCTGCAGAAGAGTAAGATCCCTATTTGAGCAAGGAAATTTCAGTATAATTAACTAGTTTAGAGTTATACGAGAGAGCCTCAGGGAAACACATCTGATCTCTTTGGTGGCTAGCTCCGCAACCCTGATTTCAGCACTTTAAAAATTACATAAAGAAAAAAAAATGTAATAGATCTGAATGGATTGGAAGATGGGAATATATTTGGAAGTGTCCCACACAACAAACTAATTGTCTTGGTCTAGACTTGAGAACAGTTAAAGGGAAATGAAACCCAATTTTTTTTCTTTCATGATTTAGAAAGAGCATGCAATTTTAAACAGCTTTCCAATTTACTTCTATTATCTAATTTGCTTAATTCTCTTGATATCCTTTGTTGAAAAGCATATTTAAATAGGCTCAGTAGCTGCTGAAAAATGGCTGCACATAGATGCCTCATGTGATTGGCTCACCCACGTGCATTGCTATTTCTTTAACAAATGATATCTAAAGGATGAAGCAAATTAGATAATAGAAGTAAATTAGAATGTTGTTTAAAATTGAATGTTCTATCTGAATCTTGAAATAAATATTTTGTGTTTCATGTCCCTTTAAGTGTTAAGAATATTGTGTTGAAGGAACAGTAAATGTGCTATATAAAGGGAAATGAAACCGTTTTTTCTTTCATGATTCAAATAGAGAATGCAATTTTAAACAACTTTCCCATTTGCTTCTATTATAATGTTTTTTAACATTATATTATTATTTTAATAATATGCACACTAGTTAGCAATGTTGTGATATTGCTTATTGTGTCCCATGCTTTCAATAGCACACCATTTGTAATCTTGCTCTATATGGCCAAAAGTAGGGCACCTATAATAATTATCAAGTTCAGGGGTTTCAGCCACACCCTTTGCTAACAGCTGCATAAAATCCAGCACAGACCCATGAAATCTCCATAGGCAAACATTGGCAGTACAATGTGTCACACTGAAGAACTGAGTGACTTTAAATGTGGCTCTGTCATACGGTGCCACCTTGTCAGTTTGTGAAACTTCTGTCCTACTAGAGCTGCCCCTGTTAACTGTAGTATGTGTAAGTGCTATTATTATAAGCTTCAAGAAATGGGCTTTCATGGTTGAACAGCTGTAGACAAGTCTCACATCAACATGCACAATATCAAGTGTCGGCTGAAGTGGTGTAAAGCGTGCCACCACTGGACCCTGGAGCAGTGGTAACATTCTCTGGAGTGATGAATTAAGCTTCACTATATGGCATTCTGATGGATGAATATGGGTGTGCCGGATCACAGTAGAACGTTACCTAATGGAATGCATAGAGTCTACTGTAAAGTTTGGCAGAGAAGGGCTGTTTGCCATGTTTTGGCTAGGCCCCTTAGTTCCAGTGAAGTGATACAAAGAAATACAGGATAAAAACAACATTTTAGACTATTGGGGCTTTCAACTTTGTGGTAACAGTTTGAGGAAGGACTTGTTCCAGCATGACTGTGGCCCTGTGCACAAAGTGAGGTTGATGAGGACACTGTTTTACAAGTCTGGTGTAGAGGAACTCATTTGGGATAAATGGAAATTCCAATTGTGAACCAGACCTTCCTGTCCAACATCTGCACCTAACCTCACAAATGTTCTTTTGGCTGAATGGGCATAAATACCTACATAAACACTCCAACATTTTGTGGAAAACCTTTGCAGAAGAGTGTTGACAAAAGGGGGCTAAGTCGATTTAATGCCCATGGTTTTGGAATGGTGATGCCCAACCAACACATATGTGTGATGGTCAGGTGGTAACATACTTTTGGCCAAATAATGTATATATGCACATTTTAGTATTTTGGGTTACCATTAGGTTAAGTGCCTCTTTATCGAAGGGTTTGACATGAGCAGACATTGAGGCCTACTTATCAAGCCGTCAACTTACTTGCATTCAACGGCACCAATACGCTCGCCTGACATCGCCTAACATCGCTGCTGCGGACCTGAATACGTTCTCCATAGTTACCAAAAAAGCTGTCAAAAAGCCGCGCACCAAGTACGGGGCGATGAGCAGCAGACTGTTGTTAACTAACAGTCATCGATCTCGCTGCTCTTCGGCTTTTTCCCAGCTTTATTTGTATACTGTCACTAAGCACCGCCACTATACTAAACTGTTTAACCCTTATACTGCCGCTCCCGGACTCCGCCGCAACTAAATAAAGTTATTAACCCCTATCCCGCTGCTTCCGGAGCCCACCACAACTCTAATAAACGTATTAACCTCTATTCCTCCACTCCCCCGAGCCCACTGCCACCTATTATAATAAAATTACATTAAATTATATTAAAATAAAAATTAATCTAACCTAACTTTTATATTAAAATTACATTAAATTACAAATTAAATTAATTATATTATATATTTAAACACCTAACCCTACTCAAATAGTTTAAATCTACACTAAAAAATTACTAAGTTACCTAAAAACTAACAACTATGTTACAAAAAATAACAAACACTAAGTTACACAAAAAAATAAACACTAAGTTACAAAAAATAAAAAAGAAATTATCAAAGATTTAAACTAATTAAACCTAATCTAATGGCCCTATGAAAATAAAAAAGCCCCCCCAAAATAAAAAAACCCTAACCTACAATAAACTACAAATTGACCTTAAATGGGCCTTTTGCGGGGCATTGCCCCAAAGAAATCAGCTCTTTTACCTGTAAATAAAAAATACAAATACCCCCCCAACAGTAAAACCCACCACCCACACAACCAACCCCCCCAAATAAAAACCTAAGCTCCCCATTGCCCTGAAAAGGGCATTTGGATGGGCATTGCCCTTAAAAGGGCATTTAGCTCTATTGCAGCCCAAGTCCTTATCTAAAACTAAAACCCACCCAATAAACCCTTAAAAAATCCTAACACTAACCCCAGAAGATTTACTTACATCCTCCATGAAGCCGGGAGAAGTCCTCAACCAAGCGGCCGAAGTCTACATCTAAGCATGCAGAAGTCTTCATCCAGACGGCATCTTCTATCTTCATCCATCCGGCGCGGAGCGGCTCCATCTTCAAAATATCCAACACGGAGCATCCTCTTCTTTCCGACGACTACCGAATTGCATTTTTCAGTTTATGAGGCCCATTTATCAAGCTCCATATAGAGCTTGTGGGCCCGTGTTTCTGGCGAGTCTTCAGACTCGCCAGAAACAGCAGTTATGAAGCAGTGATCTAAAGACCGCTGCTTCATAACCCTGTCCGCCTGCTCTGAGCCGCTATTCTGCAGGGGACGGCACTGCACCAGCAGCTCTTGTGAGCTGCTGGTGCAATGCTGAATACGGAGAGCATATTGCTCCCCGCATTCAGCGAGGTCTTGCGGACCTGATCTGCACTGTCGGATGAGGTCCGCAAGACCTTTGATACATAGGCCCCTATTTGTGTATATGAAGTAGCTGGTTTTGTGCTTTTAAACCACAGCCTATTAACAATGGGTTGAGCTTCAGGTAATATCAGATCTCATTATGTTAAAAAGAAAAAAGAAGGGGACAGGCACAACCGCGACTCAAAGTATCCGTTTTATTTGACACACATATAGGACATACAATATTGTACTTACAAGATTGCAATGGGTTACTCGCCTTTTTAAAATAATACAACTCTCCTGGTTGACTGTGTGGTCTCTGCAGGTAGTTTGTAACATTTCTCCTTAAGCGGAGCTTCCGATTATAGGGATCTGGTCCCTTGTTAGCCGCACTGTGTGCGATCGCTTCAAACACCAGTCTGGTCTTTCAGTCTTGGATTCCCAAATGACCTTTCTTCCTTCTGAACGCTTTTCATCCACTGCAGGGGCGGACTTTCTCAACAGATGATTTTTGGATGATTCCATGTAGGACCGGAAGGGCTTTTAAATCTACCGGGCTTACTAATGTCCCGCCCCTCAGACTTGATTGACATCTTTGTACACTGTTAGAATGTAGCTAGGAGTGCTTGGCAATAATTTGTTACTATGTTATACTCTCTCTATATATATATATATATATACACAAAATGTCAATTCAATAAATAGTATGGCCATATAAAATATAAAAATATAAATATGATAGGAGTTCATCTGAAATTCTCTTATAGTAATATGTATAATAAGCTATAAATGTAACTACATATATATTAACAACTTATACCTATGAGTTAATTATTTATGGTTCTCTGGATTAAAAAACATAAATTAAGATTCATAAATTAAAAACATCTCTCTAGCACAATAAATGTTATGCTATTTTTTTGGGGAAATTATATATTTATTGAACATTCTAAAATGTCTAGCACGATGGATATTATGCTATTTGTTGGGGGAAATTATATTGAATATTCTGGAGTATCTCATTTATAAGTAAAAAGTGTATAACTACTTTTATTAATAATTTAAAGGTTATACCATGAAAGCTTGTAAATCTATGTCTATATTCAAACCTTTGGGGGACATACTACTTAATGTGTGTATCCATCTTGTTTCAGCTTGTCTTAGTTTTACTAAATGGTCAGTGTTGCTATTGTCAATAAATTCTAATACTTTGACTGAGATACCCTTACTGTTACAGTTATGTTTGTATTTGCAATGTTGGGATACAATATGTCCCTCTAACCCTTTTTTAATATTATTTAAATGTTCGTATAGTCTTCTTTTTATTTTTCTCTTTGTATGTCCAATATAGATTAGTCCACATAAACAGGTTAATTGATAAACAACATATGTGAAATTACAGGTTGTTCTACAATTAATATTAAACTTTTTTGTTCTATTCCAATTCATTGTGTACTCTGTTGTTTTATCAATCATGGTACACATGCAACAATCCTTTCTGTAGCACTTGTATGTGCCATTTTTTAATGTTAACCAAGTGGATTTTTGACTAGATTTATTTGTTTGCTTATGTTTTAGTTTTGAAGGGGCTATAATGCTTTTCAAATCTCTATACGTTTTGTATACTATATTGGGTTGTTTATCTATAATGTCTTCCAATAAAGGATCAGCTAGTAATACATCCCAGTGTTTATCGAGGCTGGACTTAATTCCCTTTGAACCCTCATTATAGGTAGTGATAAATTTGGTGCTTTCTTTTTTATACTTATATCTCATTATGTTATCACTTTTATGTACACAGACTTGCGTCCTTATCTTATATTTGTCTAGAAAACCAAAGCTCAATACTTAGAGAGAACAATGGAAAATTATCATTTTATTACATAACTATCATGCCCCCCACTGAGAGTGTAATATCTTCTGCTGGCTGGGTTTACTTAGGCTAAACAATAGAATATACTCCAGTATAGAAACTTTCAGTATAGGTTGGGATACCAGGCTAAATCAGCTATTTCACATGCCAAAATAGGGGTAAAGAAGCTGCTTGTAAACAATTTAAAATACTCCAGAAGGTAAAATTAATCATAAGGAACAATTTAAAGGGGAGAAAATTTTTGGGTGAACTGTCCCTTTAACTTCTCGAAGAATAGAAAGCGTTCCATGAAAAGGGGCAGTGGCATCAATAGGGTCAATCCATCTCAAATAGGTTGCTTGTCTATTTTTAAGTTTCCTAACTTTAGTTTGAGTGATTACCTCTGGGTATTGGTATTGTTAAACCACCAGTTTTTTTTAATTCTTTTTCAAAGAGCCATATTTAAGAGTTGGTTTACATACATCTCAAATGTGGTTTTGGGTTTACATTGCTTATCCGTATAATATACATAAAATCAATGTTAAATAAACTTAAGACTGATACCCAGATGGGCCCAAGTCTGCAGTGCAAGGCAAGTCCAAGTATATTTAGTGTTGGAACAGTTGTAGACCAGTACTAATGTGCAGTATTAGTATCTTTCTACGTTTTTGAATTTTCCTTTTCCTTGTAAGAAACATTGTATATTTTTCCCTGTTACATTCCTTTTTACATCAGATAAAATAGCAGTGGAGTAGGAAATAACAGTAACTCAATCAAAGCTATTTGAATAGGTTATCAAGAACAACAAACAATAAATAACATTGGTGTCTACTCTTGGGTGTAGAGGAGCATTAAAATCTTCTCCTAGAAATAGTAGGAGGGCAGGTTGTCTGGAGTTGGAGGTGTAATTTCTAAAGTGGAGCAAAAGGATTCTAGGTCCTCCAGCAATCGGAAGAGCACCGTTTTATCGCCTTTGGAAGTTACAATACATGTAGGGAGCCCCCATCAATATGGGATTTTGTTGTCCAGTAGAGTGGTGATGAGAAACCTCAGTACCCTGCATTTTTGAAGGCTTGTTGGACTGAGGTCTGAGAACACCTGTAATGCGATGCCTGCATGACTAATGGGATGCTTATTTCTGCTATGCTGAAGAATTTCCTCTTTATCTTTGTAGTGGAGCAGTCTAAGGATAACATCCCTTGGAGGTGCTTTTGCTGATGGTTTCGGGCATAGGGCCCTATGAGCTCTTTCTATAGTTACTTCAGGCGTACCTTTAATCATTCTGAATAGGTCCTGCAGATATCCTTGCAGGGCAGTAGGGTTTATCAATTCCGGAATACCCCATATGTGTAAGTTATTCTGCCTACTGCTATTGTCTAGGTCCTCTATGCGATCTAACAGACTTTGGACCATATTTGCATTATATTGCCCTTGTGAGGAGGATTCTTTCAGCTTTTCTTGCATTGTGCCTTGTGAGTGTTTTATACTGGTGACCCTTTGTGACAGGTCTGTGACATTTCTGCACAGATCGCTGAATAAACTTTTAATTTTTGTCATAATTTCTTTAATGTTCTCTT
This sequence comes from Bombina bombina, assembly GCF_027579735.1. Lineage (NCBI taxonomy): Eukaryota > Metazoa > Chordata > Amphibia > Anura > Bombinatoridae > Bombina > Bombina bombina. The sequence continues at coordinate 582,822,118 of NC_069504.1, forward strand.
TTGAGGAGAGGATTTTTAAGTCCTCTTTGTAACATATTGTGATGGTACAGTGGAATAAGAGGGTACCTTCCTAGGTTCAGCCATCTTAGGATCTTGCTGTGTACAGCTTTCTTTAGATACATGTGGTTCTATTCCTTTAAGATAATGGCTCATGTTTCTAGTCTTAGTTCCTTTGTCCGGCAAGCTGGATTTTTTCTGTGCCATATTTTGTTTTGCCTGCTTATGTTATAGTTTTCACAGCAGTGTAGATAGCCTTAGCTGCTAGAATCTTTTGTCTGGCCCAGTATTTAAACAATAGCTTCAATAGTAGTTGAATACAAACTATTTCTCCTTCTATTGCAGGAGTATCTTTTATCAGGAGAGACCACTGTATTAATGCCCTTCTGCTGGTGTTTCTTTACAATTAATTGTCAGGCTAGTCTCTGGAGTAGGGCTTCAGTATAATCTCCCTCAGTATCTAGTTGTGTGTGGTATGGCCTAAACCAGGGGTGTCCAAACTTTGCTCTCCAGAGGTTTTGGAAATACATTTCCGATGATGCTCAGCCAGCATTTTATCTAGCTGAGCATCATGGGAAATGTAGTTCCAAAACCTCTGGAAAGCAAAGTTTGGACACCCCTGGCCTAAACTATGCGTCTAACGGCCATGTGGGTTGTAAGGAATCCTAGGCCTTCTTTAGTATTAATGGCAGTCCGCAAGTATTTGGCACCTGAATGCCTATGGAGGCCTGACCCTAGTGTTCTAAACCCTCTTATATGTATTTTAACTCTTACCGGCCTCTTAGGAGTGGGTATTGGGCCCAGTCATTATGGTTAGAGTCTGTTGTGATGTGTGCACTGTCCCAGTACCCGGATGAGCCGTTTGTCGTTTGTGACCTCTGTTTAGGGAATCCTCCTGTTATGTGGGGCCAATGTGCTCCGTGTGTAGAAATATCTTCCTCCAGTGTGTATGTAGAGATCCAGTGTGGCTGTTTGCGGCCTACATATACTGCTGTGTCCCTTGATGTCGGTTTGCAGCACCGGGTCGGCTGTTCGGTTTGCCTAAGTCTTCTTTATGGTCCCCTCAGTACATGGGATCAACGTGAGTGCAAATTTAGCTTATGATTTGGCTTTTTAAACATTTAGGCCATCTGTTGGCTCAGGAGCACTAAGCTATTGCGGCCATACTCCTGCATGGCCAGGCTCCGCCTCCACCACCAGTTTTATTTTATTTTACTTGGTTTAAACAAGGTGGCCATCTTTATGTCATGGTGTACGACACATTTTGGTTATACAGATGTTTATGGAATCCTCAATATCTCAGCTCAGGATGGTCCTAACTCCTTGGAACAAAAAACTGTTGTCTAGAGCACATTACAAGGTCATTTTTTAACATTTTCTCTCAATTGAATGTTGATCATCTCTTGTGGGGGACTATATAGGAATGTGAATTTTTCACAGATATAAGTCCTATATTTCATGCACTTTGCTGTAATTTTGTGCTTGAGATTCCTATGGTTACAGAGGTAGGGCTAGTAAAAATCTGGGGAAAAGACTACTTTATTCAAGTATTTTGATAAATAACATAATAAAAATTAACAATGAGATATTACTACATTTTATATTGGTAACACATTAGGGCAGGAAGACTTGTCTATGCATGTCTGGGCATGCGCAAACCTGCAAGTGTGTGGACAATGCTTGCTGTGTTGACGTCATTCGTGTGAGTTAGATGCTAGGAGCTGAAGAGTGTTAGTTTCAAATGATGCGTGAATAGATTTTATCCAAATATGGATAACTTAAATTATGCTTACCTGATAATTTTCTTTCCTTCAGATGGAAAGAGTCCACAGCTGCATTCATTACTTTTGGGAATTTAGAACCTGGCCACCAGGAGGAGGCAAAGACACCCCAGTCAAAGGCTTAAATACTCCTCCCAGTTCCCTCATCCCCCAGTCATTCTGCCGAGGAACAAGGAACAGTAGAAGAAACATCAGGGTGAAAAGGTGCCAGAAGAACAAAAATAACAGACGTCCCACAGAAAAAATGCGGGCAGGGAGCTGTGGACTCTTTCCATCTGAAGAAAAGAAAATGATCAGGTAAGCAAAATTTAAGATTTTCTTCATAAATGGAAAGAGTCCACAGCTGCATTCATTACTTTTGGGAAAACAATACCCAAGCTATAGAGGACAGTGAATGCAAAAACGGGAGGGTACAAGAGGCAGCCCATTCTGAGGGCACCTGGCCTGAAAACCCCTACCCAACAAAATCCTGCCTCGTCCGAAGCCAAGAACAACTTTGAAAAAAAGGAAAAGGCCCAAGGATACTGACCCACAGATAGTCCACAGCCTTGCTAGAGACCGCAGGAACTAGACTTGACTGAGTCAAGAGCCTTCAAGAGACACCGTCCCCAACAGTCGGTCTCCAAACAACACACCCCTTACTAAAGAAAGGGAACAAACTACTGTATTCTTCCACAAAGAAGAAAAGGCACAGAGAAAATGTGATTGTACTTGTAAGGCACGGCTAATCCCCCTTAAGGGACTCATGGCGCTGCTAATTTTATTAACCTCGAAGGGAGGAAAGGCTGAGTAGACCTCGCCGGGGATCGAACTTGCAACCCTCGGTTTGCTACAGTGCAGAGTAGCCACAGTGCATTAGTATGCTGAGCTAGCTTCCAGCTAGCATAAGGAACTTCAGAAAAAAAAACTAAAAATGGCACAACGAGTCCTAAATAAAAACACAGAGCAAAAACCTGAGAAACCGGGTCAGGCTAACAGAGACCCAACCAGTCTCATAGAAACAAGGGGAGGCAATGCCCAGACCCCAGAAATACAGAAACCACGGAATAAGGCCGGGAGTCTGAAACAGAGAGGATCTTCCCCTATCACAGTGCAGCTGCACTCTAGAAAGCAACGGAAGACGAAGGTCCCCAAGTCATTAAAAGGTATCTCAGAATACCGAAATATTCAGAACGAAACCTTGTGCAGCAAGCTCAGATAGGTCTGACAAACAATACCTGAAGCAAAAACACTGCATGCTGCAGTCATCTAAAAATGACTCTGAAACTTAAATTCTTGCAGGGCAAGTAAAAGCAGCTGAAGATAGGATCCTTCAGATTGCTAAGTATCCACTAACAAGCGGATAACGTCACAGGCTATCTAAGAGCCGCCAGTCCTTCCCACAAATCTATTCCCACAAATTTTGAATGTAGAGAAAGGAGCAACCTCAATAAGACTTACTGTACCTCAAATGCTCTGAGGACGAAATAGCAGAGCAACAGATCTCAGATCCTGCTTCAACAACAAACCAGCCCAAGCGACAGACATGTCTGTTAGACAGGGGGACAGAAGACCCCAACCATAAGCCCCAGGGAATGGAAGAAAAAAGGGGTGACTCACCCACCCCAACAGAGCTCGGGTGCCAACCCAATCCGTTCCTCCAAAATAAGGCACTCCCAAGGAGAACCCCCTAGGACCTGGAACAGAGAAAAGTGCAATAGATTCATAGGAGGACCTGTCACAACTCTCTTAGACATTCTCTACGTAGAGAGACCAATTTCCAGCAGGTGGAACAGAGCCCACAGTGCAGCAGATGCTGCCCCTTACATAAATAAGCCACCTGAACCAACCTCCTACACTTAGGGTAGGACAAGGACCCTCCAGAGAGAGGAAACCCCAACTCATAAGGAAGATAAACTATCCCCTCCAAAAGGAAGGGCACAAATAGGAACAGCGTACACATCCACAAGACATGAAGCCATAGTATGATCAAAACACGGACCAAATGAAAAATCATCCAGACACCACTGTTGACCCAATCAGAGAAAAAAAACTCCCATAGAGGAGCACGTTCTGTCCAAAGGACAAGTCAGACCTTAAAGTTTATAACCAGTACCCAAATGTAGATGAGAACTCTGGCCTACCTGCTTGCAAGCCCAATGAGCTAGCCATGAAAAAAACTGGGTCCCTGAAAAACACTGGGTCGTCCCGAACCAGTCCATCGGATCATAAGTCTCAAGACATTCAAGAAGGATCCAAGACAAGAACTCCAGACCTGGGACCCAGAATCATCCTAGAATAAACAACACCCTCAGGGAACACAAGATACCCCGTCTGAAGCAATCAGACCTCACAGGGGATGAGAACCAGGAAACCCAGAGAATGGGTACAGGACTCACACAAATTCCCAGCCCAAAGGGAAGAGAACACCCTTAGCCAGAGGTCAACACACCCCCCAGCAAGCTACTAGGCTGCAACAAAGTCACACAATTTCTCTAGAGCCCATACGCCCCAAGGGCAGCACTAAGGGAAATGAAAATGAGAACAGAGTCACCCGAAAGAGAGTAGAAGAAAGACTAGTCTCCATAATCCTTTCAGATTAACGTTCCAAAGGGCCACACCCAAGGGAGAAGAATGCAAAGCATCCTGAACCCAGGCAGAAAAACATACCCTAAGCAAAGATCTTGGAAAAAGAGACAACACCTCCTATCGCCCCTGATATGGAGACGACTAACTCCCAAAGGAAGACAGAGCCTCACAAGCCTTTACTTCCTAATTAAGGGGCCAAAGCCACCACAAAAACCGGACGAAGTCCAGAAAGTCTCGACCCAAAGGAAGAGAACCTCTAAAAAAAATAAGTCCTTAAAGGAAACTTCCAAAGAGACCATGAAAGGCAAAGCCGTAAGAACGGCGGTATGAAGGACCTAAATCCTCCAAACCTACAACCCACAATGGGAAGGAACACTCTAGTTCCCGAAAAATTCAGAAACTACTGTGCATGACACAGCGGATCTCAACAGAGTCCCAGCCCACTAGATTGAAGGGCAAATGAGGACTGAACCAATCCCCCATGCCCCTAAGCAACCATGGACCCTCAAGTCCTCTCAGGATGATAGTTGAAGCTTGTAAATCAAGACAATCACACAATCATATTGTGATCACTAGGTGCCCTTACCGGACCAAGCGGACAACCGGGCAAAAGGTGCCATGTGTCTGAACTAGGCCTCAAAGACAGAAGGATTTGTACCCAGTTAGGACCAGCCTGAAACCAATGGCCCCAGCACTGTCAAGGCCACATAGAGTCTAGCCTGATGATGGAGGAATAAAGAACAGTCAGACAGACCTTTGTAAACAGAGCAAACAAAATCGTGAGTATCAATTCCAAAGAGGAAAGTCCCCAAAGGAAACAGCCAGCCCAACAGGGGTCCGAGACTTCCAAGCTCAGACCTGGAAAAGGATACACAAATAACAAAGACTATAAGAAGATTACTTCATCCCCTTATGTCTATGTATACAAGCCAGTTGAAGAGTAAGACTGAGAATCCCCAGACTCATTAAGAGTGGGATTCTCCAGCAATGCCAAAAACGTGCCTTAGTAGGACACAAAGGCGTGCCAGTCCATAACGAAAGGCGCAACATACCTCCAACGGGACAAAAGGAAACACCAGCCCCGAAGGTTGACCCCCTGAGGTCATAAGAGCAGTCGCTCCACTGGAAGGCTGAACTGGACCAGGGATCCCACACCTGATGAGCCCCGGTTAACGAAACACGGACAATATCGTAAGGACACTCCCAGGCACCAAAGATATGGCCATGCGGAACTGTGTCATAACCTCCGGTGGGAACAGGCCACACTCCCTAGAAAGGATAAGTAGCATTTGGGTTACCTGCATGCTTAATAAGAGTTGATGGTAGGGAACTCGTCTCGTGAGAAATAGAATCACCAGAGATGGATGGCTCAGTGGGCACCCGATTCCCCAATCCCAAAGAACAGAGCACTCTAAAACGGCATTCGGAACATAACTGATGGGTATGTATCACCCGGGCCAATGCATATTCTTCGCAAAAAGTAGAGACTGAATCAGAGACATCCATAACTGGGACACTGCCGCCTCCAGAGAACCAGACACCTGTGGACCAGGATTTTCTCCGTCACCACGCGGTCAGGAAAACAACATGGTAAACCATGCAGTCCATGCAAAAGCACACCCAATTGAAAAGGCAGCGTAACTAGACATAGGCCGTTATGTTCCAAAATAGCCATGAGCGGAAGCAACACTACACAGTAGCAGACAGAATCACATAACAAACATGATTATAAACCCCCCTGTTCATTAATCCCCCTCAGGAGATATTAACCCTTGATTCCCAGATACAAAATGGAGCCTCACTGAGACCCTATATTAAAGTTACCCCCGAAAGGTTGTAGCCCCTCTCGGATAAACAGTTGAAATTACAATACATCCATGATGAAAGTAAAATGAGAAAGACTCTCCCTGCATCTCCGGACTCTAACTTTCATCCATGCTTTCACTGAGAGGTTGACAGGTCTACTTAAAACTCCATGCCAAAGAGTACTACCCTCCATAAGAGACTATCAAAAACTTCTGAAACTTCTTTGCCAACCTCCTGGGATGAAAGGCAAAGAATGACTGGGGAATGAGGGAAGTGGGAGGAGTATTTAAGCCTTTGGCTGGGGTGTCTTTGCCTTTTCCTGGTGGCCAGGTTCTAAATTCCCAAAAGTAATTGATGCAGCTGTGGACTCTTTCCATTTATACAGTGGCGTAACTAGGGGGTGTGGGGGGTGCGGGCCACACCCGGATGACACCCTACAGGGGGTGACACCACCAGAATATTTTTTTTCCCAATTTTATTGAAATTCAAAGAAATACAATGTAGAGATGCATAGATTTTTTTTTATTAAAGGGGCCAGAATTTGTGAACATTAGTGGGACAGGGAAAGTTGTAGACACACTTAATTTTTTTGCCACTTGAGCCAGTGCTGCAATTTCCACAAATATTTTTCCCGACTGCTTTTGCACTTTGTACTTTGCTCCTCCCCTGCCCAATTTCACTATGAATGTTGTGGGCGTGCCATGGGGCTTGCGAAGTTGCACTGCTAGCATAAACCTGCCTGCCTATCTGTGCTCACTGCTCAGTGACGTGTGGATCAGTGGAGTTACTCACTGCTGTGCTGTCTCTCTAAATGGGAACTGGGAAATCATGAGGGGGATGCCTGGCACCTGACCGCATGACTGTCTCACACTGTCTTTAAAGTGAAGGAGCCACGTATGATGCCCACCAGACCGGTACGGTTATGGTACACTAAGTGCACACTGAAGAGGTAGGAGGGAAGGGAGGGCTACGGTGGGCAGAGTGCAGAGGTGATTGGACATAAGAAGTGGTAGGCACTGATCCTATGGAATAATGGCTGTGTCACTAAGAACATCATCTGCTGAGGACAAAGCGTGGGTTCCCATGATCAATGTTCTTAGAAAACTGATACCTGCTGAGTTGACTACTGCCACAGGATTCTGCCGCAACATTCTGAGTAAGGAAATCTCACAGCTTCTAATCAATCATGGAGCTTGAACTTGTGGTTTGTCAAACATAATTAATTTAAAAAATACTGTTTTCTATGCTTATATTACATCCGATTTTCCACAGATTTCTACTAGCCCTAGCTCTGCAACCAGTGGAATCTCCAACTCAATTTTTTTACAACAGAATGCTACCATAGAGGAGGACTATATGTGTAAAAATGTCAGGTTTCTCGCCCTCATACAATTATATATATATATATATATATATATATATATATATATATATTTGAGATGTCTCAAACATTAAATGATGAAAGAAAAATTTGGGGTTTTATGTCCCATTAAAAACTATCAGCGAGATTACGAGTCTTGCGTTAGCCTTAAAAAGCAGTGTTGAGAGGTCCCAACGCTGCTTTTTAATGCCCGCTGGTATTACGAGTCTGGCAGGTACAGGTGTACCGCTCACTTTTATTCCGCGACTCGAGCTTACCGAAAATCCCCTTACATCAATTGGGTATCCTATCTTTTTAATGGGATTTGCCTAACGCCGGTATTACGAGTCTTGGAAGGTCAAGACTCTCCTGTCAAGACTCCTACCACATTTAAAAGTCAGTAGTTAAGAGTTTTATGGGCTAACGTCGTAACATAAAACTCTTAACTAAAGTGTTAAAAAGTACACTAACACCCATAAACTACCTATTAACCCCTAAACCAAGGCCCCCCACACATCGCAAACACTTAAATAAAGTTTTTAACCCCTAATCTGCCGACCGGACATCACCGCCACTTTAATAAATATATTAACCCCTAAACCGCCGCACTCCCGCCTCACAAACACTAGTTAAATTTTATTAACCCCTAATCTGCCGTCCCTTACATTGCCGACACCTACCTACATTTATTAACCCCTAATCTGCCGCCACCAACGTCGCCGTTACTATATTAAATTTATTAACCCCTAAACATAAGTCTTACCCTAAGTCTAACCCCCCCTAACTTAAATATAATTTAAATAAAACAAAATAAAATTACTACAATTAAATAAATTATTCCTATTTAAAACTAAATACTTACCTATAAAATAAACCCTAAGCTAGCTACAATATAACTAATGGTTACATTGTAGCTATCTCAGGGTTTATTTTTATTTTACCGGGAAGTTTGTATTTATTTTAACTAGGTACAATAGTTATTAAATAGTTATTCACTATTTAATAACTACCTAACTAAAATAAATACAAAAGTACCTGTAAAATAAATCCTAACCTAAATTACAATTACACCTAACACTACACTATCATTAAATTAATTACCTAAATTACCTACAATTAACTACAGTTAAATAAAATTATCAAAAGTACGAAAAAAAACTAAATTACAGAAAAAAATAAAATAATTACAAGAATTTTAAACTAATTACACCTTATCTAATCCCCCTAATAAAATAAAAAAGCCCCACAAAATAAAAAAAATCCCTACCCTATACTAAATTACAAATAGCCCTTAAAAGGGCTTTTTGTGGGGCATTGCCCCAAAGTAATCAGCTCTTTTACCTGTAAAAAAAAATACAATACCCCCAACATTAAAACCCACCACCCACACACCCAACCCTACTCTAAAACCCACCCAATCCCCCCTTAATAAAACCTAACCCCTTGAATATCACACTACCTTGAGACGTCTTCACCCAACTGGGCACAAGTGGTCCTCCAGAGGGGCAGAAGTCTTCATCCAGACGGCATCTTCTATCTTCATCCATCCGGAGCGGGTCCATCTTGAAGCCAGCCGTCGCGGAGCATCCATCCAGACCGACGACTACACAACGAATGACGGTTCCTTTAAATGACGTCATCCAAGATGGCGTCCCTTGAATTCCGATTGGCTGATAGGATTCTATCAGCCAATCGGAATTAAGGTAGGAAAAATCCTATTGGCTGATGCAATCAGCCAATAGGATTGAAGTTCAATCCTATTGGCTGATCCAATCAGCCAATAGGATTGAGCTTGCATTCTATTGGCTGTTCCAAACAGTCAATAGAATACAAGCTCAATCCTATTGGCTGATTGAATCAGCCAATAGGATTTTTCCTACCTTAATTCCGATTGGCTGATAGAATCCTATCAACCAATCAGAATTCAAGGGATGCCATCTTGGATGACGTAATGTAAAGGAACCATCATTCTTCGTGTAGTCGTCAGTCTGGATGGATGCTCCGCATCGGCTGGCTTCAAGATGGACCCGTTCCGCTCCGGATGGATGAAGATAGAAGATGCCGCCTGGATAAAGACTTCTGCCCTCTGGAGGTCCTCTTCTGCCCGGATTGGATGAAGACTTCTGCCCCTCTGGAGGTCCTCTTCTGCCCGGATCGGATGAAGACTTCTGCCCCTCTGGAGGACCACTTGTGCCCGGCTGGGTGAAGACGTCTCATGGTAGGGTGATCTTCAAGGGGTTAGTGTTAGGTTTTATTAAGGGGGGATTGGGTGGGTTTTAGAGTAGGGTTGGGTGTGTGGGTGGTGGGTTTTAATGTTGGGGGTATTGTATTTTTTTTTTTACAGATAATAGAGGTGATTACTTTGGGGCACTGCACCGCAAAAAGCCCTTTTAAGGGCTATTTGTAATTTAGTATAGGGTAGGGAGTTTTTTTTATTTTGGGGGGCTTTTTTATTTTATTAGGGGGATTAGTTTAGGTGTTTTAGTTTAAAATTCTTGTAATTATTGTATTTTTTTCTGTAATTTAGTGGTTTTTTTTTCCGTACTTTAGTTTATTTTATTTAATTGTAGGTAATTGTAGGTAATTTATTTTAATTTAGGTAATTCATTTAATGATAGTGTAGTGTTAGGTGTAATTGTAATTTAGGTTAGGATTTATTTTACAGGTAAATTTGTCTTTATTTTAACTAGGTGGTTATTAAATAGTTAATAACTATTTAATAACTATTGTACCTAGTTAAAATAAATACAAAGTTGCCTGTAAAATAAAAATAAACCCTAAGATAGCTACAATGTAACTATTAGTTATATTGTAGCTAGCTTATGGTTTATTTTATAGGTAAGTATTTAGTTTTAAATAGGAATAATTTATTTAATTGTAGTCATTTTATTTAGTTTTATTTAAATTATATTTAAGTTAGGGGGGGTTAGACTTATTGTTAGACTTAGGGGTTAATAACTTTATTATAGTGGCGGCGACGTTGGGGGCGGCAGATTAGGGGTTAATAAATGTAGTTAGTTTGCAGCGACATTGGAGGCAGCAGATTAGAGGTTAATAAATATAATGTAGGTGTCTGTGATGTTGGGGGCAGCAGATTAGGGCTTCATAAGTATAATGTAGGTGGTGGCGGTGTCCGGAGCGGCAGATTAGGGCTTAATAATATAATGTAGATATCGGCTATGTCGGGGGGGGCGGCAGATTAGGGGTTAATAAGTGTAAGATTAGGGGTGTTTAGACTCGAGGTTCATGTTAGGGTGTTAGGTGTAGACATGAAATGTGTTTCCCCATAGGAATCAATGGGGCTGCTTTAGGAGCTGAACGCTGCTTTTTTGCAGGTGTTAGTTTTTTTTTTCAGCCAAATCAGCCCCATTGATTCCTATGGAGAAATCGTGCATGAGCACGTTTAGCCAGCTTACCGCTACCGTAAGCAGCGCTGGTATTGAGGTGAGATGTGGAGCTAAATTCTGCTCTACGCTCGCCTTTTTGTGGCTAACGCCGGGTTTAAAAAAACCTGTAATACCAGCGTTACTTTAGGTGAGCTGAAACTAAGCGTTAGCAATGCACCCATGTTACCGCAAAACTCGTAATCTCAGTAAAAATAAATGAATGGCAGGAACGCCCACATATGAAATTCTGTAAAAGATACGTGAAGCAACGTTCACTGAAAATGATCTCACCTGTACAAGGCCCCTGGAGACCTAACAGGCTTCTATAAATATAGTATGTAAAATCAGTGGATATAGGAGGCGCTATAGAGCTGTAGGATATATAGATATAAATAAATGTAAAATTCACTGTATCGTGACCAGTTAAAACATTCAAAAAAATAAAAAATAAAAAAATCCCAATGACCCTTAAGGGATACGTTAAAATACTATTTATGTGCAAAATCTGTGATAAAAATCGGTGATAAAAAATAAAGGAAAATATCTATGTACATATATATAAAAAACAATTTATCCAAGTGAAAAATCAAAGTGAAATAAATGCAGTATATCAAAGTGCAATCAATGATCAAGTGACAATATTTAGTAAAACACAGATGTGATATTTAATAAGTCAATGCATAAAAGGTTGACACATACAATCCATATAACAATCAATCATACATAAAATAAAGTATTACCGGTTTAAACATACACACTATACATAACCCCTCAGATTCCCCAAATCAAATGTGGCTGGCGGAGAACACCTATAATGACTGTGTTCTAATCTTGGTGTTAGTAGTTCAAGGGGATCCCCCAAAGAAGATGGTCCGGAATGACAATGTGGGTTTAATTATTGTAAATCCAAAGATATAAATGTTAATGTTTCTGAATGGTGCCGTTATATCCCCAGTCTCTTTTGGTCACAAAAGCCCACAATGGTATAGAGCTCCTTCCTTAATGTTATCTTAGTTAATAGGCAATCAAGTATTTATAACTTAGCCGGGAGGCTCTCCTACCTTCTTACAAGTGTCTGCCAGCGATCTCCTTACCTGGCCCGACACTCCGGCTGCTCCTTTAGATGTCTGCTCAGCGAAAATCCTGTGAGTGACGTCACCCGGTTCCAGATCCTAGGTGACCACTTGCGCAAGTGTTTGTTTCCACAGGATGTCCACTGTACACCAGGGTACAGAGATTTCACTTCAGCTTCGGTCCTCCAAAAAATCGCAAACAGTAGCAGGTAAGTCCTCTACGCGTTTCAACCCCTTCTGGGTCTTTTTCAAGATGCTACTTCCTGCAACCTTTGCCCTTAAATCCACTCTCTGCACAGGTGATTCGCTATTGCTACAACACCTTTCCGCAGGTAACTATTTCCTGGGGGGGAATCAAAACACCTCACATGTCATTCTTTGTTCGTAAATGTTCACACGAAATCCCAAGCCAGATCTCTAGTGTTTAAAGACTCGTTTCCATATAATCAAATAACGTTAAAAACTCCTTAAAAATCCTCAAAAGTAATACAATTGTGATAATACATAAGACTGCAATTTATAAAACAATATAAGGAGAAAATACATGACAAACAGGGAAAATAGAAAAATTCAGATGAAATATTGATGAAATATTGCGTGGTCAACCTAAGGCCAAGATTTATCCCACTTCAGATGACATCCAAAACAACTAATGCATATGAAATTTAAAATTTAAAATTTAAAACATGAAAATCGAATAGAATATAAATAGAACCTAGCTCAAACAAACCTAGCCCTACATTCCTATCTAAATGATTCCCTGCTCTACAATCTTAATACTAGTTATTACTCTCTAAAATATAAGGTTAAAGATCCACAAGGAAGAACTCTAAACTAAAATGCTGAAAAAAGCCAAAAATGCTAAAATGTAGGGTACTAAAGATAATAAATCCCTAAGTTAAAAAGGGGGCTAATTCCAACTCTGAATTCAAACCCAACGGATGCAAAGTGTTAAACTCATAGATTAATTCTGCTTCCCTTTTGACTAATCTATTTTCAAAGTCCCCCCCCTCCAGTTATTTCTCACTACACACAATCCCCAGTATTTTAGTTCTTTAATGTTGTTCATGTGGATTTCTCTAAAATGTGTGTATAGGTGGGTTTCCAATTTCCCCTTTTCTATGTTCCAGATATGCTCCCTAATCCGATCCCTGAGCATTCTGGTTGTTTCTCCAATGTAAAACAGATTGCATGAGCACTGTAACATATACACAACCCCTTTATTACTACATCTTATGGTGTCCTTTATAGTAAACTCTCTATTCGTGCCCAGAATTGGAACTTTTTTCTTTTTTGACCCACATCTACATGCTTTGCATGTTGCACAGGGAAAGAAACCCCTGACTTCTTCCCCCCTCAAATCCAAGTCTTTTTTATTTTTATTTTTTCCCTGCCTTCTGAACTCACTGGGTGCTAGCAGTGATTTCAAGTTCTTAGTTTTTTTGTAAACTATCCTAGGGTAAACTGGCAATTTGTCCCCAATAACTGGGTCATTTCTCAACAAGTGCCAGTGCTTTCTCAAAATCTTCTTCATTAATACATGATCCTCACTATATGTGTTCACAAATGGTATATCCAATGTATCCTTTCTTTGATCTTCCTTTCTTTTATATTCTAGCAGTGAGTCCCTGTTGGTGGTCCTTGCCCTTGTTACAGCATTCTTTATATTATTCTCTTTATAGCCCCTTTCCTTAAACCTTTCCTCCAATATTGTTACCTGTTCATTAAAATCCTCAATTCTTGTGCAATTCTTTCTAATTCTCAGGCATTGTCCTACCGGTATGTTTTCCTTCCACTTAAAAAAGTGACAGCTGTTTGCGTGGATATAGTTATTGGAGTCCGTCGGTTTAAAGTGCGTTCTAGTTATTAATTCCTCCTAATTTACCACTATCTCTAAATCGAAAAAATTAATTGACTCCCTGCTAATTTCATACGTAAAAGTTAAGCCCCTATCATTGTTGTTCATAGTTTGGAACAATTCTTTAAGGGAATCTTCACTACCCCGCCAGATGATCAAAATGTCATCTATATATCTTTTGAAAAGCACGAGATTCGCACCGAGCTCCGCAAACTGGAGGAACCTATGGTCCAAATCCCCCATAAACAAATTTACATAACTCGGTGCGAATCCCGTGCCCATCACTGTCCCCTCGATTTGTAGGAAATACTTTCCATTGAATGAAAAATAGTTGTGTTCTAAAATAAAGCTTATAATTTCTAAAATAAAATTCCTCTGTTCTTCCACTATCGTGTTATCTTTAGTCAGATATCCCTCAACCGCCTCCAATCCTAAACTATGCATGATATTGGTGTAAAGTGATGATACATCACAAGTGGCCATCACGAAGTCTTTCTCCCACTTAATCCCTTCAAGTATTCTCAATACGCTGGTGGAATCCTTTAGATATGAGTCTAATTGTACCACATATTTTTGTAGGAACTTATCAACGTATTCTGATAGATTGGCCATTATTGAGTCTATCCCTGAGACTATAGGTCTCCCCGGTGGATTGGTAAGACTTTTGTGGACTTTGGGTAGGAAATAAAATATAGGAATCCTAGGATGTTGGGGTTTAATATATAAATATTCTTTATCAGTCAAAATCCCTTTTTCTTTGCCCTTATTTAAAATCTTGTCCAGCTTTGCCCTGAATTTATTGGTTGGGTCCATATCAAGTTTCATATAGGTTTTCCTATCGCTTAACAATCTCTCAGCTTCTATCTTATACTTAGTGCTATCTAAAATAACTAGGCCTCCACCCTTATCTGCCATTTTTATGTTTATATCGTTATCATTCTGTAGATTCTCTAATACTTCCCTTTCTTTCTTGCTTAAATTTCTCTTAAATTTGTGTTTTCTGTCTGCACCCTCCCTTAGATCTGCCAAAACCATCTTTTCAAAGGTTTCCAAATTGCTCCCTCTGTCATTTCTAGGGTAAAACTTCGATTTAGTTTTTAATTCTGTATGTTTATATAGATCAGGTTCTCTTGCCTCATTAGTAATACATCTTTCAACAGGATTCTTTAAAAAGAAGCGTTTAAGGGTCAGATTTCTCACATACTTTCTAACATTTATATGTGTCTCGAATCTATTTAGTTTTTTTGAAGGGGCAAAAGAGAGTCCCAAGTTCAGAACTCTCTCCTCTTCTTTACTTAAATTTTTTTCGCTCATGTTAAAAATCCCTACTTTCTTTTCTACTTCTGTCTTTTGGCTTCCATTTTTTCTTCTTCTCTCTCTTCTTCCTCCTCTAACTCCTCTATTTGTCTTTTTCTTTCCCTTGATCTTAAAACTTTTTCTTCCTTTCCTTGTCCGTTTATGCCTCTTAATTGTAGAGCCCCCTCCCTGAGGGGGGTGTGGCCTAAAAAATCTTTCTCCTCTCTAGTCAGGTCTATATGACCCCTTGTTTCACTGGGGGCAGGTTGATGTTTATTTATCGTTACCAGGGGAGTGAACCTATTTGTCAGGAGTATTTCTGGCTGTCTTGGCTCCCATCTACTTTCATCCTTATTCTTTTGCTGATTTGATCTCCCTTGATACTGATTACCTTCCTCAAAATAACCTTCATTCCTCTGCCTGTAGTTGTTTGGACCTCTTTCTCCGTAGAAATTCCTATTCCCCCTATAGTCTCCTCTCCAATAGTGATCCCTATTTTCAAAGCGATTACCCCAACCATAATGGTTGCCATAGTGATTATTAAATCTCATATCGGGACCCCAATTCCACCCTCCAGGGTTCCTATTTCTAAAATTTCTATTCTGATATCCTCTGTTATCCTCAAAATTATTTCTATCCTTATATCTATTACTATAAAAATTATTCTGATGGTCATATCTTCTCCTATCGTTCCTTTCCCATGTATTGTTGTTAACCCTTTGGGTATCTGTATTTTCCCTTTCTCTATTATGTTCAGCAGCCCCTTGTGTTATGGAGGGCTCAGAAATATCCCTTTCTAATTTTTTGCATTTGGTGACTATAATTTCTTTCTTCACATTTTCTAATCTCTCAATGATAACCTGTTGTCTTTCTTTCAAAGTCTGATCTTCTCTGACTACTTCCAGTTTCTCTTTAATACTCAAAATCTCACTGTTAATTTGTTCTATGCTCTCATTTCTAGATTTTTTAATAACTTTGATCAGTCCTTTGGAAGCTTCCTTTAATACATCGTCCCATTCTGCTTGTAAATGTTCACTTAACTCAAAAGTGCAACTTTTCTTTAATTTTAACCCTCTAGGGATAGTATTCTGATCCAAGTACTTATCTAAGAAGATCAGTTCCATTTTCTGCCTTAATTCTCTATTTAGAACTTTCTCTAAATCTCCCACTAGTTTTAGTACTTCCGCTTTATTCATAATGCATTCTTCAGGTTTCTGAAATTCATTTTTCATGATTTCATATAGCAGTTTATCCCTATATGAGAATATTTCCATATCTATACTGGACTTGCAGCTAATACACCTCAGGAAGATAAAGGATAAATAATACAGATACGGATAGGGTATAGCGCTAGACCAAAAACCTACTTAGCCTCACTAAAGGTTATTGTCTCCTCCCTAGACAATAGAGAATTAAGAATGTAAAATCAGTGGATATAGGAGGCGCTATAGAGCCGTAGGATATATAGATATAAATAAATGTAAAATTCACTGTATCTTGACCAGTTAAAACATTAAAAAAAAATAAAAATCCAAAAATCCCAATGACCCTTAAGGGATACGTTAAAATACTATTTATGTGCAAAATCTGTGATAAAAATCGGTGATAAAAAATAAAGGAAAATATCTACGTACATATATATAAAAAACAATTTATCCAAGTGAAAAATCAAAGTGAAATAAATGCAGTATATCAAAGTGCAATCAATGATCAAGTGACAATATATAGTAAAACACAGATGTGATATTTAATAAGTCAATGCATAAAAGGTTGACACATACAATCCATATAACAATCAATCATACATAAAATAAAGTAAAACCGGTTTAAACATACACACTATACATAATCCCTCAGATTCCCCAAATCAAATGTGGCTGGCGGAGAACATCTATAATGACTGTGTTCTAATCTTGGTGTTAGTAGTTCAAGGGGATCCCCCAAAGAAGATGGTCCGGAATGACAATGTGGGTTTAATTATTGTAAATCCAAAGATATAAATGTTAATGTTTCTGAATGGTGCCGTTATATCCCCAGTCTCTTTTGGTCACAAAAGCCCACAATGGTATAGAGCTCCTTCCTTAATGTTATCTTAGTTAATAGGCAATCAAGTATTTATAACTTAGCCGGGAGGCTCTCCTACCTTCTTACAAGTGTCTGCCAGCGATCTCCTTACCTGGCCCGACACTCCGGCTGCTCCTTTAGATGTCTGCTCAGCGAAAATCCCGTGAGTGACGTCACCCGGTTCCAGATCCTAGGTGACCACTTGCGCAAGTGTTTGTTTCCACAGGATGTCCTCTGTACGCCAGGGTACAGAGAGTTCACTTCAGCTTCGGTCCTCCAAAAAATCGCAAACAGTAGCAGGTAAGTCCTCTACGCGTTTCAACCTCTTCTGGGTCTTTTTCAAGATGTTACTTCCTGCAACATTTGCCCATAAATCCACTCTCTGCACAGGTGATTCGCTATTGCTACAACACCTTTCCGCAGGTAACTATTTCCTGGGGGGGAATCAAAACACCTCACATGTCATTCTTTGTTCTTAAATTTTCACACCAAATCCCAAGCCAGATCTCTAGTGTTTAAAGACTTGTTTCCATATAATCAAATAACGTTAAAAACTCCTTAAAAATCCTGAAAAGTAATACAATTGTGATAATACATAAGACTGCAATTTATAAAACAATATAAGGAGAATATACATGACAAACAGGGAAAATAGAAAAATTCAGATGAAATATTGATGAAATATTGCGTGGTCAACCTAAGGCCAAGATTTATCCCACTTCAGATGACATCCAAAACAACTAATGCATATGAAATTTAAAATTTAAAATGTAAAATTTAAACATGAAAATCACATAGAATATAAATAGAACCTAGCTCAAACAAACCTAGCCCTACATTCCTATCTAAATGATTCCCTGCTCTACAATCTTAATACTAGTTATTACTCTCTAAAATATCAGGTTAAAGATCCACAAGGAAGAACTCTAAACTAAAATGCTGAAAAAAGCCAAAAATGCTAAAATGTAGGGTACTAAAGATAATAAATGCCTAAGTTAAAAAGGGGGCTAATTCCAACTCTGAATTCAAACCCAACGGATGCAAAGTGTTAAACTCATAGATTAATTCTGCTTCCCTTTTGATTAATCTATTTTCAAAGTCCCCCCCCCCTCCAGTTATTTCTCACTACACACAATCCCCAGTATTTTAGTTCTTTAATGTTGTTCATGTGGATTTCTCTAAAATGTGTGTATAGGTGGGTTTCCAATTTCCCCTTTTCTATGTTCCAGATATGCTCCCTAATCCGATCCCTGAGCATTCTGGTTGTCTCTCCAATGTAAAACAGATTGCATGAGCACTGTAACATATACACAACCCCTTTATTACTACATCTTATGGTGTCCTTTATAGTAAACTCTCTATTCGTGCCCGGAATTGGAACCTTTTTCTTTTTTGACCCACATCTACATGCTTTGCATGTTGCACAGGGAAAGAAACCCCTGACTTCTTCCCCCCTCAAATCCAAGTCTTTTTTATTTTTATTTTTTCCCTGCCTTCTGAACTCACTGGGTGCTGGCAGCGATTTCAAGTTCTTAGTTTTTTTATAAACTATCCTAGGGTAAACTGGCAATTTGTCCCCAATAACTGGGTCATTTCTCAACAAGTGCCAGTGCTTTCTCAAAATCTTCTTCATTAATACATGATCCTCACTATATGTGTTCACAAATGGTATATCCAATGTATCCTTTCTTTGATCTTCCTTTCTTTTATATTCTAGCAGTGAGTCCCTGTTGGTGATCCTTGCCCTTGTTACAGCATTCTTTATATTATTCTCTTTATAGCCCCTTTCCCTAAACCTTTCCTCCAATATTGTTACCTGTTCATTAAAATCCTCAATTCTTGTGCAATTCTTTCTAATTCTCAGGCATTTTCCTACCGGTATGTTTTCCTTCCACTTAAAAAAGTGACAGCTGTTTGCGTGGATATAGTTATTGGAGTCCGTCGGTTTAAAGTGCGTTCTAGTTATTAATTCCTCCTCATTTACCACTATCTCTAAATCTAAAAAATTAATTGACTATTAAAGAGAAACTGGAAGTAGTCAGAGAAGATCAGAGAAGATCAGACTTTGAAAGAAAGACAACAGGTTATCATTGAGAGATTAGAAAATGTGAAGAAAGAAATTATAGTCACCAAATGCAAAAAATTAGAAAGGGATATTTCTGAGCCCTCCATAACACAAGGGGCTGCTGAACAAAATAGAGAAAGGGAAAATACAGATACCCAAAGGGTTAACAACAATACATGGGAAAGGAACGATAGGAGAAGATATGACCATCAGAATAATTTTTATAGTAATAGATATAAGGATAGAAATAATTTTGAGGATAACAGAGGATATCAGAATAGAAATTTTAGAAATAGGAACCCTGGAGGGTGGAATCGGGGTCCCGATATGAGATTTAATAATCACTATGGCAACCATTATGGTTGGGGTAATCGCTTTGAAAATAGGGATCACTATTGGAGAGGAGACTATAGGGGGAATAGGAATTTCTACGGAGAAAGAGGTCCAAACAACTACAGGCAGAGGAATGAAGGTTATTTTGAGGAAGGTAATCAGTATCAAGGGAGATCAAATCAGCAAAAGAATAAGGATGAAAGTAGATGGGAGCCAAGACAGCCAGAAATACTCCTGACAAATAGGTTCACTCCCCTGGTAACGATAAATAAACATCAACCTGCCCCCAGTGAAACAAGGGGTCATATAGACCTGACTAGAGAGGAGAAAGATTTTTTAGGCCACACCCCCCTCAGGGAGGGGGCTCTACAATTAAGAGGCATAAACGGACAAGGAAAGGAAGAAAAAGTTTTAAGATCAAGGGAAAGAAAAAGACAAATAGAGGAGTTAGAGGAGGAAGAAGAGAGAGAAGAAGAAAAAATGGAAGCCAAAAGACAGAAGTAGAAAAGAAAGTAGGGATTTTTAACTTGAGCGAAAAAATTTTAAGTAAAGAAGAGGAGAGAGTTCTGAACTTGGGACTCTCTTTTGCCCCTTCAAAAAAACTAAATAGATTCGAGACACATATAAATGTTAGAAAGCATGTGAGAAATCTGACCCTTAAACGCTTCTTTTTAAAGAATCCTGTTGAAAGATTTATTACTAATGAGGCAAGAGAACCTGATCTATATAAACATAAAGAATTAAAAACTAAATCGAAGTTTTACCCTAGAAATGACAGAGGGAGCAATTTGGAAACCTTTGAAAAGATGGTTTTGGCAGATCTAAGGGAGGGTGCAGACAGAAAACACAAATTTAAGAGAAATTTAAGCAAGAAAGAAAGGGAAGTATTAGAGAATCTACAGAATGATAACTATATAACCATAAAAATGGCAGATAAGGGTGAAGGCCTAGTTATTTTAGATAGCACTAAGTATAAGATAGAAGCTGAGAGATTGTTAAGCGATAGGAAAACCTATATGAAACTTGATATGGACCCAACCAATAAATTCAGGGCAAAGCTGGACAAGATTTTAAATAAGGGCAAAGAAAAAGGGATTTTGACTGATAAAGAATATTTATATATTAAACCCCAACATCCTAGGATTCCTATATTTTATTTCCTACCCAAAGTCCACAAAAGTCTTACCAATCCACCGGGGAGACCTATAGTCTCAGGGATAGACTCAATAACGGCCAATCTATCAGAATACGTGGATAAGTTCCTACAAAAATATGTGGTACAATTAGACTCATATCTAAAGGATTCCACCAGCGTATTGAGAATACTTGAAGGGATTAAGTGGGAGAAAGACTTTGTAATGGCCACTTGTGATGTATCATCACTTTACACCAATATCAAGCATAGTTTAGGATTGGAGGCGGTTGAGGGATATCTGACTAAAGATAACACGATAGTGGAAGAACAGAGGAATTTTATTTTAGAAATTATAAGCTTTATTTTAGAACACAACTATTTTTCATTCGATGGAAAGTATTTCCTACAAATCGAGGGGACAGCGATGGACACGAGATTCGCACTGAGTTACGCAAATTTGTTTATGGGGGATTGGGAGCATAGGTTCCTCCAGTTTGCGGAGCTCGGTGCGAATCTCGTGCTTTTCAAAAGATATATAGATGACATTTTGATCATCTGGCGGGGTAGTGAAGATTCCCTTAAAGAATTGTTCCAAACTATGAACTACAATGATAGGGGCTTAACTTTTACGTATGCAATTAATTTTTTAGATTTAGAGATAGTGGTAAATGAGGAGGAATTAATAACTAGAACGCACTTTAAACCGACGGACTCCAATAACTATATCCACGCAAACAGCTGTCACTTTTTTAAGTGGAAGGAAAACATACCGGTAGGACAATGCCTGAGAATTAGAAAGAATTGCACAAGAATTGAGGATTTTAATGAACAGGTAACAATATTGGAGGAAAGGTTTAAGGAAAGGGGCTATAAAGAGAATAATATAAAGAATGCTGTAACAAGGGCAAGGATCACCAACAGGGACTCACTGCTAGAATATAAAAGAAAGGAAGATCAAAGAAAGGATACATTGGCTATACCATTTGTGAACACATATAGTGAGGATCATGTATTAATGAAGAAGATTTTGAGAGAGCACTGGCACTTGTTGAGAAATGACCCAGTTATTGGGGACAAATTGCCAGTTTACCCTAGGATAGTTTACAAAAAAACTAAGAACTTGAAATCGCTGCTAGCACCCAGTGAGTTCAGAAGGCAGGGAAAAAATAAAAATAAAAAAGACTTGGATTTGAGGGGGGAAGAAGTCAGGGGTTTCTTTCCCTGTGCAACATGCAAAGCATGTAGATGTGGGTCAAAAAAGAAAAAGGTTCCAATTCCGGGCACGAATAGAGAGTTTACTATAAAGGACACCATAAGATGTAGTAATAAAGGGGTTGTGTATATGTTACAGTGCTCATGCAATCTGTTTTACATTGGAAAGACAACCAGAATGCTCAGGGATCGGATTAGGGAGCATATCTGGAACATAGAAAAGGGGAAATTGGAAACCCACCTATACACTCATTTTAGAGAAATCCACATGAACAACATTAAAGAACTAAAATACTGGGGATTGTGTGTAGTGAGAAATAACTGGAGGGGGGGGGGGACTTTGAAAATAGATTAGTCAAAAGGGAAGCAGAATTAATCTATGAGTTTAACACTTTGCATCCGTTGGGTTTGAATTCAGAGTTGGAATTAGCCCCCTTTTTAACTTAGGGATTTATTATCTTTAGTACCCTACATTTTAGCATTTTTGGCTTTTTTTCAGCATTTTAGTTTAGAGTTCTTCCTTGTGGATCTTTAACCTGATATTTTAGAGAATAATAACTAGTATTAAGATTGTAGAGCAGGGAATCATTTAGATAGGAATGTAGGGCTAGGTTTGTTTGAGCTAGGTTCTATTTATATTCTATGTGATTTTCATGTTTTAAATTTTAAATTTTAAATTTTAAATTTCATATGCATTAGTTGTTTTGGATGTCATCTGAAGTGGGATAAATCTTGGCCTTAGGTTGACCACGCAATATTTCATCAATATTTCATCTGAATTTTTCTATTTTCCCTGTTTGTCATGTATTTTCTCCTTATATTGTTTTATAAATTGCAGTCTTATGTATTATCACAATTGTATTACTTTTAAGGATTTTTAAGGAGTTTTTAACGTTATTTGATTATATGGAAACGAGTCTTTAAACACTAGAGATCTGGCTTGGGATTTGGTGTGAAAATTTACGAACAAAGAATGACATGTGAGGTGTTTTGATTCCCCCCCAGGAAATAGTTACCTGCGGAAAGGTGTTGTAGCAATAGCGAATCACCTGTGCAGAGAGTGGATTTAAGGGCAAAGGTTGCAGGAAGTAGCATCTTGAAAAAGACCCAGAAGGGGTTGAAACGCGTAGAGGACTTACCTGCTACTGTTTGCGATTTTTTGGAGAACCGAAGCTGAAGTGAACTCTCTGTACCCTGGCGTACAGAGGACATCCTGTGGAAACAAACACTTGCGCAAGTGGTCACCTAGGATCCGGAACCGGGTGACGTCACTCACAGGATTTTCGCTGAGCAGACATCTAAAGGAGCAGCCGGAGTGTCGGGCCAGGTAAGGAGATCGCTGGCAGACACTTGTAAGAAGGTAGG
This sequence comes from Bombina bombina, assembly GCF_027579735.1. Taxonomy (NCBI): domain Eukaryota; kingdom Metazoa; phylum Chordata; class Amphibia; order Anura; family Bombinatoridae; genus Bombina; species Bombina bombina. The sequence continues at coordinate 582,845,417 of NC_069504.1, forward strand.
AGAGCCTCCCGGCTAAGTTATAAATACTTGATTGCCTATTAACTAAGATAACATTAAGGAAGGAGCTCTATACCATCGTGGGCTTTTGTGACCAAAAGAGACTGGGGATATAACGGCACCATTCAGAAACATTAACATTTATATCTTTGGATTTACAATAATTAAACCCACATTGTCATTCCGGACCATCTTCTTTGGGGGATCCCCTTGAACTACTAACACCAAGATTAGAACACAGTCATTATAGGTGTTCTCCCCCAGCCACATTTGATTTGGGGAATCTGAGGGGTTATGTATAGTGTGTATGTTTAAACCGGTTTTACTTTATTTTATGTATGATTGATTGTTATATGGATTGTATGTGTCAACCTTTTATGCATTGACTTATTAAATATCACATTTTTGTTTTACTAAATATTGTCACTTGATCATTGATTGCACTTTGATATACTGCATTTATTTCACTTTGAATTTTCACTTGGATAAATTGTTTTTTATATATATGTACGTAGATATTTTCCTTTATTTTTTATCACCGATTTTTATCACAGATTTTGCACATAAATAGTATTTTAACGTATCCCTTAAGGGTCATTGGGATTTTTGGATTTTTAATTTTTTTGAATGTTTTAACTGGTCACGATACAGTGAATTTTACATTTATTTATATCTATATATCCTATGGCTCTATAGCGCCTCCTATATCCACTGATTTTACATTCTTAATTCTCTATTGTCTAGGGAGGAGACAATAACCTTTAGTGAGGCTAAGTAGGTTTTTGGTCTAGCGCTATACCCTATCCGTATCTGTTCTATAAATATAGCCCAGTGAATATATATTTTAGTTTTAAATTTAATGTCCCTTTAAGGCACATCTAATCTATGGTTCCCTGTCAAATATAGTATATCTCAATATGGATTTAAGAGCATTAGTGTCGTGTTTATGTTGATGGTCCTGCTGTCAAGTAAAATGTATTATATGTTTTAATGAATGTGCTGACATACAGGCAGATTAATATTCTTAGACTTCTCAAACATGCATTGATAAGCTTTAGAAAAGGAGATTAGCAGCTCTACTTCCTAAAGAGAATACAAATAGTTGCTCAATTTTTTTTTGAGTCCTTTATAATATTTTTGTAGGATGTTAATATATGATCATATCCATATTTTTAAAAATGATGGAAAAATATATGTAAAGTAAACAATTACAGTATTATTTAAAGGGAAATACAGACTGAAATTTAATTTCACTCATGGATTTCAAATACTGAAATATACACGTGTCCTGCTCCAGATACAATCGTAAGTTGTATAAACACACATTTGTCTCAGGGGAGTTGTGTGACACTTCATGCGTGGCAGTCATAGCATATGAGCAGGCAAATACACATGCACCCTACAGCTATAACAGCTATGCACATGCTTGATAAACATTACTATAGCAATCACTTTTAAAAACACATGTATACTGCAGAAAAGCTTCCAATTCTATTTTACATGCAAAAGCCACTTGTATTACATGATATACAAAGAATGTAATCACAGTTATAAAGGGGAGTATAAAACAGATGCAAATATAGTCAGATTAAATGGACCAAGTGATTCTTATCTTCCATCAAATTCTATTTATATACTGAGTCTGTAACACATGAATCTTTGTATGTACCTTGAGTGAAATTCGTTTAAGGGACATGAAATTCTAAAAAAAAAATTTAATGAGCTAGATAGAACATAGAATTTTAATCAACTTTCCAATTTACTTATTAGCAAATTTGCTTCATACTCTTGGTATCCTTTGTTGAAGGAGCAGCAGTGCACTACTGGGAAGCTTGCTAATGACATCAGGTAAGCCAATGACAAGAGACACATTGTTCAGCCACAAATAAGCAGCTAGCTCCCAGTAGAGCATTGCTGCCCTTGAGTATACCTAGGTATTCTTTTTAACACAGGACAGCAAGAGAACAAAGTAAATTAGATAGGCTCACATTGTAAAGCTGTGGTCTCATCTTGAAAAAAATTGATCTTCTATATTAAATCTGGATGGAGCAAATTTAAAGGACAGTCAAGTACAAAAAAACTTTCATGATTTAAATAGGGAATATAATTTTAAACAACTTTCCAATTTACTTTTATCACCAATTTTCTTTGTTCTCTTGCTATTCTTAGTTGAAAGCTAAACCTAGGAGGTTCATATGCTAATTTCTTAGACCTTGAAGACTGCCTCTAATCTGAAAGCATTTTGACCACTAGAGTGCATTAGTTCATGTGTTTCATATAGATAACATTGAGCTTATGCGTGTGAAGTTACCCTGGAGTGAGCACTGATTGGCTAAATGCAAGTCTGTCAAAAGAACTGAAATAAGGGGGCAGTCTGCAGAGGATTAGATACAAGGTAATCACAGAGGTAAAAAGTGTATTTCTATAACAGTGTTGGTTATGTAAAACTCAGGAATGGGTAATAAAGGGATCCCTTAAGCACAACATACCAATATAAACTAATCCAATCTGTTATTTCATCAATCTTCCAAGATTCGTAATGCAATATTGCATGTCTCTTCTCTTCAATAGGCTAATGTATGCAATAAAGCTTTGGCTTGATACAACATGGCCTACATTTCAAGTGTAGCATAAAAACATTAGCGTTGTTAAGGGCCAACACCTCTCAAGTTAGATAATCACGCTATCATTCTTCATATTACACACTCTTATTCTTGTTATTCTTGCATTCATATTACAAGTAAAATGGTCGCGCTCGAGCAAAAGCCTCAGGCATGTTGACATTTGGAGTTCCGATAACTGCAACGCTACCCCCCACTTCAGACACTTCCATAAGATGCACTGCAAAACTCTATTCTGCTCAAGCGCTAACTGGAAGGTGCGCTAAAACAAAGTGTGCTAAAGCTGAAGGTGCATTAGAAAACAGTTAAAATACCTTTGTTCTTCAAACTGAAGCAACTAGTATTTTAATTTAAGTATATATATATATATATATATATATATATATATATATATATATATATATATATATATATACAGTTGTATGCAAAAGTTTAGGCACCCCTGACAATTCCCATGATTTTCATTTATAAATAATTGGGATTTTGGATCAGCAATTTCATTTTGATCTATCAAATAACTGAAGGACACAGTAATATTTCAGTAGTGAAATTTAGTTTTTTGGATTAACAGGAGATGTGCAATATGCATCAAAACAAAATTAGACAGGTGCATAAATATGGGCACCCCAACAGAAATATTGCATCAATATTTAGTAGAGCCTCTTTTAGCAGAAATAACAGCCTCTAGACGCTTCCTATAGCCTGTAATTAGTGTCTGGATTCTGGATGAAGGTATTTTGGACCATTCCTCCTTGCAAAACATCTCCAGTTCAGTTAGGTTTGATGGTTGCCGAGCATGGACAGCCCGCTTCAAATCATATTTTCAATGATATTCAGGTCTGGGGACTGGGATGGGATGGCCATTCCAGAACATTGTACTTGTTCCTCTGCATAAATGCCAGAGTAGATTTTGAGCAGTGTTTTGGGTCGTTGTCTTGTTGAAATATCCAGCCCCGGGATAACTTCAACTTTGTGACTGATTCCTCAGCATTATTCTCAAGTATCT